>NW_012133472.1:9515-92995 GCF_000313525.1 Fibroporia radiculosa | reverse complement strand
GGATTTTCTTTGCCACCACAAGTTCGCGATCAAGACGATTCGGATCACACAAGGGGTCACATACACCGACTGGGACTTGCAGCTTCTGCTTTCTGCGTGCCCCCAAATACGCGCTATCTATCTAGGTGATGCAGAATCACACTCATTTAGCGTTCAACTTGCAGGAGACTCTTCTCCACGCAGAAAATCGTCTTTGCGCTACATACGCGACAGGTTCCTGGCAATTGTTCATTCGCAACAGACCACACCCTCATTTTCTGCAGGCGGTGCGACTCTTCCTGCTGACATGTCCACCATAAGGACGATGGTCTGGACCCCAGTGTCGATAGGCTACGACAACGTCACCCCCTGGTTGGTTGCACGGGGGTGCCGTCCCCGAAATATGACGCTCGTTTTCTCGCCTTGGGAGCCCCTCAGTTTGAAAACTTCTATCCACGAGACCCTCGTTGCTGCAGGAACAGCGTTGGATCATCTTTCGCTATTTATCTATGATTTTTACAAGATACCATCTGGCTTCTCTCTCATTCCAGCATATCTCAAAATATCGACGCTATGTATTCGTTTGGTGAACCGCTATTCCCGTATTGAATCGTTTTCTCCATCATTGATCAATCTGCCTGCCCTGTGCAAAATACTCGAGAGTATTGGGCCTAAGCATACCAAGCTGCAGCAATTACTGTTGGGCTTCGAGCTTGATCGGCCATGTCTGGATACCGACTGGTCGGAGACGGGCGCCCTCCTTGCTCGCATGCTTGTATTCCACCCGCACCTTGCTGTCACGATCCGCATTTCTCCTCATAGGAAGCGAAACGATGGACATGAGTGGATGGAGCACTTCGTAAGCAAGATGGTCGACGGTCTATCGCGTTCGCTTGCTAGGACAGGCCGTGTGACCTTGATATGGGCCTTCCATCATAGTCAGCTTCCTGACTCGTAATCTTGTAGGAGCGGTATGTAGGTACTGGATGACATTAGGGTTTTCTCGGTGCATCTCTGGACAAGTTATTTTGTGGTTTGCGTTACTGATTTGTCCCTTGGAGGAGTTTTAATAGAATATGTGGTTGCACACCCTTGTACTTGGTTGCACGTGGGACTGCTTGTCGAGCTCACTATTCGCTTTGATCTGCCACCAGCTCTCTACCACATTAGCTCCGCGATGGACTCGAAGGATGAGAGAGAACACGATGAAGTGATGAGGCAGAAACACTGGTTTCGTTCAATTAGTCCAGGAATCTGCTGTGGAATTAAAGCTTCATGGAAGGGACGAGTCCAAGGCGAAGATACAGATGTTCCATGATATAAGGGAGAAACGTCAGAAAGCCCAAGAGGAAGGGGCTGAGGAGCTCAGTGAAGGTGATGATTCCGATAACGTTTGGCTCGATATATGCACCACCTGGCGAATTAGGCGCACCTTTTCCACATTTCGCGGCTTCTACGAGGTGAATTTCCCGATTGCGTTTGGAAAGTGATTTGCTGATGAAAGACTTTTGAGTAACTTGTCAGGGTTCCTTGGACCTTACTGGCCGCACCGAAAGACGCTGGAACTCGTTAAAACCCAGGGTGACATCATTTCTGCAAGATCTTGACACACCCAAGCGACTTCAATGCGACAGGAGTTATTACAGGATTTTACGTTCTCCTCTCCCGCACAGACATTGTACGACGCATCAGGAACCTTTCGCTGGTTATTCAATGGAACTCCAGCAAGTTGGCCATGGCTGGTCTTAATGCTGGCAACCATGATGACACCTATGTCACATTCTTCGCGCCCATCTGGAAAGGTTTCGAGTCCGTTCTAGCACACGCCTCAGACATTGTCGACTTGCACCTCTCCACGACTATCTCACATCAGATGCTGTTGGCGATGGCAGCGATGACAGATCTTTGTACATTGAAGCTTGTGGATTGTCACTTGTCGACACGATCCCAGACTCATTTGCCTCGACTGGCTTCCGTGATCAATGCTTCGTTCATACTCACTTCCGACGACGACGATGACGCGGACACGATTCTACTCCTACTCGCTTTGCTACCCAATCTTCGCATGTTATGTGTGAACGGAACGTCCAGGAAACCTTTCCGAATGTATCAAATTGGCTCCGAAACACGAGACAAATCCCCTCGACGAATTGAACGTATCCACCTAGCACATATCGCGCGTGACCAATTACCTGCGCTGGGTCTCTGGATTCGCCGAATGGCCGAGGTTCACGGTGAATGATCTTGCCTCACACATTTCAAGTTACAGATGGCATACGGATTAGGCAGGGATGAATTATTCGATTTAATATCTGCCCTCCAGAGTGCCCCTATGGACACGCTGATTCTTGACGGGTTGGCCTACATAGGACAGGATTTATTCGCCCGCATATCTCGTGCCTTTCCGAACCTGCACTCGCTGACGCTTTTTCGCCGCGAAAATATCTTGCAACGGCGTTGTGGACCTAGTAGGTGGCTAGCACCATCCTGGAAGTATGCATATCTTGCGGCGTTTACAATTCTGACATCGGTCGTTGTTGTGTGTACAGCCCTCGCTTTCTCCTTCTCATGGAGAATGGATATACGCCCGAAAGCTGGTCGTCGGTATTCCAATCTGCCGAGAACGAATGCTTTTTCGGATGAGAATGCTTTGCTTGACATTTTGCAGCTTATTGTTCACCACTCCAATCTCTGAGTTTCGCAATAGCGGATTTAGGAACAATCCAGGACTTCTCCATCTCAAGGGACAACAAGGGGAGGGTTATGGTTGACACCCCCGATATCGATGCTTCATTCAATCAGATGATGGTTACAAATCCGACTATCTTTTCAGGCAACAACCCGTGGGCGGTGGATGTATCGAGATATTAGCAACGGTACAAGGTTTACTTCTTTCAAGTCCCGAGGGCGATTTCTGCACCAGCAATCATCCACCTCCAGCATTTCTATACCGCTAGTCGTCAGAGTTCTCATCGTCGCTTCTAAAGAGACATGGACCATCGAAAACTTCCTGGGCAACGTCGAAATCAGAGTCAATATGCGGGATATCAAGGCCTTCGTCTATGTTCTCAGAATGATGTTCATTGAGAGTGGCTGATACCTTCGCATCAATAGCAAAGCCATATGTTTCCCCCACTTGAAAGGACCCTTGGCGAATCGAGGCGTAATCTGACGCATCCTTAGGCGGTATGCTTTCATCAATGTTACACCTGTTGCCCAACTGCAAGGGGGTTTATATTTAAAGAAAGGTTTATTTTAAGCAGAAACAGTCAGCATATCTCCAAGACAATAAATCAGACGTACCGTTTCTATTTGTGCAACTTGGCTACCTTTGTGTGTGTGTGATGCCTCCATTGTGGATTGTGTAGAGGAAATCTCTTCGAGATGATTCCCACTGCCAAGGTCTACCATATTTCTGCCGACAGAGATAGAAGGGCGCAAGGACTTATCCTCTTCGCACGAGCCAGGGGGGACGTCGGGGTCAGAGTAGCTATGAAGCTCCGAATTATCGACCTTAGGATTTACCGGGAGGTGTGGCTGGTCATGAGTACACGCTGTCGGAGGGGTTTTATAGCCTACGCCTCGTCTACTATTGTCGGAGGCAAAGCTGCAGTTTCGCCTGTCTGCGGACTTCGGGTAGAAAGGAACGCCGACACGAGAAGTAGCGTTAAGGGAACCGTGCAAGTCAAGAATATCATCCAGAACGCGCCAAGGGTCACAATTCTCAAATAGTTTGCCGCCTAAAGCATCGACCAGATTTTGCGATTTCGTCGACATCATTCCCGTTGAAGATTTAGTCAGGAGAATATCGAAATTCTGTTCCTGCGAAAATTGATGCGGCCCAAGATATTGTTCAAGTCCACGAGAATCATTTTCCTGACATATGCAGTCGGAATCCGAGGAACCAGGAAGCCTATAGCTCGGAGTTGGGGTGTGTGTTTGGCTGCCCTCTGCCTCGCGAATCATTGGTCCGCGATGAGTCGAGTTCGGGAAATGACACTCCCTGTCCGAAACTTTGGGTGACGTCCTTTGCGAGAAAGGATGTGTAGATGGCCCCCAGTGAGTTGGATTAGAATTGAGCCATGGCCTGGGATGAGGTGACAAAGAATCAGATGATATGCAGTCAGATAGTCGTGTTCTGACAACAGAACTATCTTCCCGGACAATTGGAAAGCCCAAGTGAGGAAAGAAATCTCCCCGTCCTTCAGGGGAGAGCGACTGTCCGACTGAAGATTTGTACCTTTCAGGTTGGTAGACAGACAAAGAATCACCGTCAGAGTAGCTGCCTGATTCGCCACTCTCTGCGAAATCAGAGCCCATACACCTATTGGCGGGGCTGCTGTCGAGGGGTATTGGCTCGAAATCGGACTCGAAGTGCGCTAAGTCATTCAAGTTGATTTGATTGATAAATTGAGGCTCTCGATAGTGCGAGCCACGGATAAGAGACGATAAATGCGCACCTACATTGACAATGAGAAATATAATGGTTGATCCGATGCGATGATTTGGAATACACTTGCCTCTCTCTGCTGCATCAGTGGATGGCTGCCGGACGTGAAGCTCTTGAAGGGCGGAAGGTTGGTACTTATTCCATTGCCGAAAATTGGACGCCATCGACGAGGATTCAAGAGAGCCGATGCGTGAGTGTAACGTAGGACTCTGGGATATCCTGCACTGTGTCAAACACCGAATCAGCCCCCAAAGATAGCAAGGCGATACCATCGTACCCTCTTCCGCGCTGGCTCAGCTGGAGAAAAAGACATTTCTGCTGGAAGAGATGCCTCCCTGAAAGCCGTTGATGACTCTGGTTGACGTGTCAACCCCGCGAGGTTTGGAAGTTTACGGATCCGCTCCATTTCAGCTCGTATAAAGATGGCTGAGAAACTCGCAGTAGGATCGAGGATGATCAAAAATCGACACTGTAAACGTACGCTCGGACGTATCTAAGAAGCTCAAAATCTTGGAACGTCGAGTTTTTCCCGAGCAATTTCGCGCACTGCCGCTCGAATCCGAGAGAGGTTCTGAACATCGAGCACGAGGACTTAGACTCGGCTCGACGTAGCTCAGCCTGGATATACCAGCTTCTGGAGGAGCTTGCATCCGCGTAGAATGTTGCTGAGCGTGAGCCAGAGAAATATCAGATAGACCGCTTCTGTCTCGCGCTCTAGTGCCACTTAATGTCTGACTATGCGACTTGTTTAGACATTTTGCTAGCATTCCGAGCCTCTGTTTGCCAAAATAACTTTTCTGCGCTCTCCCCGCTGTGTCCTTGACCCGAGCTCTTGCTGCATTCCTGAGATAAGGCGTATATCAGTCTTGATTTCAACGGCTCATGGCCCTTCACTGACCTCTTTCCACCCATGTAATTTGCGCCGGCCATGACAAATAATCCGCTCTGGAAATGGGTGAGGACGATGTCTTCTTCAGTATATTTGAATCAGAGGTATGGCCTGAAAAACAATAGTGGTAATTGAGAAAATGGATGAGAGGACCGTTCAGACTGCTTCAGTCGAAAAGCAACGGTGCGTCGCATACAGCCAGATACAGCCAGGGTGATACCTAGCCGACGGCGGACGCCGACGACACGGCGCGACACGATCACCGACGTCGTATGTACCTATGTATTTATTGAATGTCCCGTTGCCTAATACCACGCATCGTCGTCGCCAGTTTTTGGACTTCTGTCCTACTCTGCCCCCCACACAGGACACGAGTCTTGGTTTTGCGGATGGCACAGGCTCGATAGTGCCCTCTGCCAAGAGTCAACTCCAGCGTTCTACTGACATCCCGACCTAAAGCATCTCTCGTCTGACATGGCTGAAGATGCCGAGGATGATATTGGGCTATCGTTGTTATCAAACAGTAGTAAAAATTCTCCAGGGCGTCCGGGGCCCCCAGCAAGAACAATCTCTAATGGGCTGAGATCCCCCTCGTCTCCCAATTTGCTCCCGATATCCCCTCGACGACTCACTCGATCCAATACTACTCCCCGAAAACACTCGTATGCTGTCCATCAGCCGAGTTTGAGTCTTGACGGTCTTTTCATGGAGCCTGCGAAGATAGCAAAATTGCGCCGGTGGATTTCTGGCATAGTAATCGGTAAGCTGCAGCCATCCCTGTCGCCTTTATCCAGTTCTCATATTGGAGCAATATAAAGTCGATTTCGATTTAGAACTAGGTCCGAAGGTATCCTGTACTTATCCCCCGCTGGACCTGTCGCCTTCGGAGGCAGAAAATATGTGAGAAAATCACGAAGCTACATCCAATCTGTGTCCTGATCCACACTTGTATACGCAGTGCCTTCTCCTCGTTTCCGGACTCTCCACAATTTGATCAGGGTTCACAAGTTCATTCTTTTAGGATACGAGTGCATAGTTCGGCTGAGGATAAGCTGCTTCGGCCCAGCAGCCAGCGCCCTATCTCCGAAGATGGCTACATATACGGATTTTCTCATTTCACCCAACGGAGGGATGCTGCCTCTAAACGCGGATATCAGCAGGTGCGCTTCAGCTACTGAAATTATTCAACCACTCTTTAAATTGCGGCTGTTTAGCGCTCCGTAGTCATTCTTACTCATCTCGCATACCCCGCATTTTTTTATACCCTCCTGAACAAACTCGGACCTGCATTCTTATCCCATGGCGGACCTATGCTGGAGGCCGCCTGCCATAATATTGCTAACTGGTACGTGCATACGCCCACGCGCCTTTCTATCACTCTCAACATTTCGCGAAGAGAAGGTCAGATCCTAGCTCCGGCGCAGTCCTCGAGCTGGGTTTCCTTGGCGCAGTCTTTTTTACTGAGCTCCCGCTCAACGCTGACACACAGCAAGCTCTGCAGAATGCTTCCTCCAGACGGAAAGATGGATCTTATGACCCTCAGTATCATGTATGCCATATCCACATTCTCCAGCTGGTCATCGATATCGTATTGTTTTGCTGATCTATTACTTACTATAGATACTGGCGTCGCTACCTCCTCCGGACCCACCGGTTCTATGCCTCTTTGAAGCATGTTTACCTCAATTGTGGTCAATATGGGAGTGTCTTGTGCTGTGTGAGCCTATCCTTGTGTACGGTCCTTCACCTGCCATGACAAGTCAAGCCATTTGGTGGCTGCGAGACATCCTACGACCAGTGAGTTTGTGTATCACCATGATGTCTGTTCAGGGCCCTTGTCTAAGCGCGTACTTTGCAGATTCCTCAAGCTGGTGATTTTCGGACATTTTTCACCATTCACGACGCGGACTGCAGTGCGTTGGTGAATTCGCGCCCACCAGGTACAGGACTTATACTTGGAGTCACTAATCCTGTCTTCGAGCGCTCTTGCAAACATTGGCCACACGTGCTCAGTCTTGGGCGATCCCCTCCGTAAGCGTTTAAACCAGCAACTCGATGACTTGAATTCACATTTTGCGTCTAGTGCGAAGGCAGACATGAGTATGATTGCTGGTCCGGCGCCAGGTTGGAAGACGCGCACACATAGTAGGTATACCTCAAGGGATCGCTCCGTGTTGCAGACATTGCAGGAGGCCTGCACGGGTTCTGAACAAGCTAGTAAGTCTTTCAATCAGAGCTTGAATAGGCCATTGTATTGACCCCGATTCAGAGCGAGAGGCTTCTGCCCTTCTCCGACAACATTTCTCTTCACGAACGGCTGCTTTTCTCGTCCCCTTACAGCGCTACCTCCAGCGACTTATCCCTCTACCATCGTCATCTGCTTCTACCAACTTCCCCTCCACTCCTTATCCCCGATCCTCGACTTCGGGCGCGTTTCCCCCTACGCCGCTCCCTAAGTCCTCCAATTCCGCACTATTTCCTTCCACTCCGTTTTTAAGAACCTCTGCGTCTACGGTGTTTCCAAAGTCCGCTGTGTCTTTCACGTTCCCGAAGTCTATATCGTCAATCACGGTCTCGACCCCGCTCTCGGTGGCTGATTCAAAGGACGCCTTATGGAAAAGCGCGTCCCCTTCTATACCTGCGGAAAGTTCTGGATCTAAAGCAAAAGTAGCATCTGGTCTCGGTAGCGGCTCACGCCCTCCGCGTCTAGACATTGACTCCTCTGATGGCTCACAAGAGGAACGTCCTTCCACACCGGACTCGAGTGTATTGGCGTCTACTCCATCGGCAACAACCCAGGCATCGACTCCAACGTCTACGCTCCCGCGGCTCGCGCCCTTCAGTGAGCGCGCGTTTTTGGCGTCGTTGAAGAGTGCGAGTGGACCACTTGCGCTGCCGTTCAAGTCTACGGGAAAAGCGCGTGATTTTTATGCAAGATGGATCCGCACGCCTGGGTTTGGACTCTGGATCGCTCGGCAGGAGGAAGCAGTAGACCGTGTACTGGGGAGGACATAGTTCCAACCCGCATACCATGTTATTTCTATGGCGTGCTAGAATAGCACGTCGTATACGCCATCTGGTTTGTATTTTAAGTGTAGTCTGCGGTGTTATACACGGACTCTTGATCCAAGCAAACGGAAGCAAACCTCATGATCCCTCGGGTACATGTGTGATTCCCGCCCGCATTAAGTCCGCGATCTCAGCCCGACGTTTGCCTGCGCCGCTCCGGGCCTGTCCCGCCTTGTACGACCGAAGCCAAACCAACCGACGAGCACCTCTTTAGCGAATATCTCGCCAAAACCGAGCATGACACCGTTCACGAACGGGAGTGCGACATTAATCGCGAGGCTGCCGAGGAGCGCAAGCACACGGGTATTGAAGGGCAGGGACGAGTCGAATAGAGCGCGTGTGAGCGTGACTGGCGGGGCCCCAGCAGTAGAAATGAGTGCGCCGGCGTCGGAGGCCGTGTGATGCGCATGTTGCGCGTGAGCATGATGGTGTGACTGGTGATGCGCGTGCGAGTGGGCAGGATGCGAGCCTGGTGGTGAGGGCAGACCGGAGGGGTAGGATATCGAGGGATACGAGGAAGTGAGCGACTCAGACGAATGGATGTCCTCCCATTTTTCGTGTCGAGAGGTCTCTGTGTCTGGGGATGAATGCGGCTGTGAGGCTTCCGGGAGGATCTTCCGGGTGAGCTAGTGAGCAACTGCGAGGAATAATATTAAAGTATACGAAACACACCTCGAGAGTTTCTTTTCCCAAAACGCCCTCTGCTTCTCCGGTGACGAGGACCCTCACGTCGGCTATACTGGGCTCTGTTTCTCTGGCCTCTGTCTCTCCAGCGTCGGTCACTGCACGCGTGCTGGTACTCGCGCTCTCGATCATGACGGACGCACTGGTGCTGCCGCCAATACTCTCCCAGCCACTGTCACTCCGCGTCTTGGCTTCCTCTCGCTCGTGCTTTCTGAGCTCCTCCCACCTGGCGCGCTCCTGCTCAGCGCGGTCGCGTTGCTCGGCAGACTGTCGGCGCCATTCGGCAACGTGAGCATCGTACTCAGCCTTCCAAACTTCCTCTGTGGACTCAGGCTCGTGCTCTGCACGAGCTGGTGCCGACGTCTCCGGTGCAGGCTCTGGTAGTGTCGCTGGTACCGCAGACTGTTCTGGGACAACAGACTGCTTGGGTACCGTGACGGGCGCGAATGCTGTCTGGAGCGCCGACTGAACAAATAGTTGTGAGTTGCGATAGGACTGCAAACTAGAAAGAAAGCAGCACCTGAAGGAGGTTCTCTTCCTCGGGGTTGAGACGGTCTGCCATGGACCGGAGACAGCAGCACTTGGATGCTTTGAGTGTGCAGCGTCGGCGCTTGTGGGCTCAGGACGGAATCGCCCTATTTTAGGGTTTGCAAGCGAGAGCAAACAACTTCAAGGATGGCGGCAATAGGGCATGATCACGTGCGACGCCGCTCCCGACTCGGCTTCGCCAAATGAGGAAATTAGATTTCCAAACCGGGACAACGCGACGCGTCGCTCCGACGTCTTCAACCTGGCGACGTCATTGACCACCGCTGCTTGTCAGCTAGAGGTGATGACACTGATGACTATCCATCTGCCAGCCTCGCTATATAAGCCACGACGACGGCCAGCTCATCCCCACAACCTCTCTTCCTCACATTCTGTACTTGCACTTGAACACACCTCGTTGAATTATCATCATTACCATGTCTTCTTCCAGCTACAAGGTAACTTCGCGTTCAGGTAGATAGAACGAGCTTGTTCGCTCACTTTCGGCCTTAGCAAGGTGACAAGGTCGAGTACCGCCCCATTGGTGGTAGGTAGATCCTACCGCTGGACCACATTATTCGCTTTATAACGCTACGAATTTCCATAGGTGACGCCGACAACGTCGCTCACTCCACCGGCACCATCGAGAAGGTCACCGAGGCCGAAGATGGGGTAGGTTTACTGTTCCCCGCTACTCACCTTGCACTGATATGATTTGACCATAGACTCAGCGCTACACGATCAAGAACGACAACACCGGTAAGGCCACGAACTACCAGGTGCGCGCCGTTCTCTCTCTGCGTTAGTCCCCAGACTGATGACGCGAGCAGGAGATGAACATTGTCAAGAAGCTCTGAGTGGGTGGCGTCGTTTGTGTATCGATAAGGTCCCCAGGTGTATTGTAATTGGAGATGGTTTATTGGATGTAGCATTCGGCCAGATCTTTACTGTGCGAGTCAATTTCTTCTGATGCCGCAGGTATGAAGCTATCCGAGAGGTGCACAACGTGCAACCCAAGGGGTAAAAGCTGAGCGCTGAGAGGGACGATTGGTGGCTGGCGCCTATGTAGTCAATCCTATGAACTATTGTCACTCTCACTCTCACTCTCACCGGAATCGATAGTGCAGTGACATAGCTTTCGCGCCTTTGGTCCTATCATAGGTCATGACTCGTATACTGACTAGCAGACGTCTGAGTGCAAGACCAACGTATATGAATGAAATCCATGGCATCTATGCTCAAACTCCGCGCGCGACGGTGTCAGGTTCAAGTTATCCGCGCCACCTCATACTTCCTCAGGACTTGAACACCCAGAACTCCGCGATTAGTCGATTATGCAATGTCTCCCTTGACTCTAGGACAATACGAATGGCAAGAACGACTGCTTTCCCAATTTATATGCGATCAGTAACAGAGACTAGCTGGAGATGCGCGAGCGATAGAGTAAGACGATACGGTATGCACAATCTTCTCAATTACCGAATACAATGGTTCGATCACATTCCAACATGTCTTCCTCAAAAATTGATAGCAACCGATAGGACCATTGAAATCAGGTGAGTGGTCCACATGTCTCTGGTCTACGGAAGGTCCCAATACCGATCGACTACTCATGTTATAGCTTCTGGCGCACGTTCGTGAACCGGTCGACTACTCCTTCGTGTAGTCGGATTATGGAATCGGATTAGGGAATGGAGTACTGGTCTGTCGTTCTAAATTCTTTTTGGTCTTCTGTCGTTGCCATTTGTGTTGACTCGTCCTCTTACCATGATGAATCATCGGATTTTAGCCGATGTACTTGATAGAGAGAGCCCTCCACCATTTACCTGACGTATAATTACAGTCGTTCGGTAACTATAGGATCCCATTGGTGTCCACAGCTACGATAAGTGTGTGGAACGTTTCACGGGGCGGGCCGCATCTACCGTTTGACGATGCCTCAACGCGGATGTCCGTGCATATTCGTCGATACCCAGAATGGTAAATCAACATCAAACTACTCGATGGATGGGCCCCATTTCCGCATACCGACTGTCAGCTGCTAAGGGGGGATGGTTCTATGAATGGGAGAACGGTGTCACTCGATTCTCCACTCCATTGCAGCCTGTCTCTCACGTTTGGTAGAAGCTGAGTTCCTCCGTACGGCATTCGTGCCTGCCCTAGGTCTACCCCCTTGTTCTTGGTCGGGCTGGAACCGTACATTTCATTCTCGGCAACAAACCGATAGAACCGTAGCGACGAGGTATTTGAAGATCTTCCAGTGTGATGGATCCCGTCTGAACTTCCGCTGATATCGAGACGTGGTCAAGATGCTGCTCACTGCTCGTTTGTTCATAGCTGTCGGCTTGTCGCTACGGGGAGTTGCCTCACAGACACCATATTCCGAGACGCTTGGACCCCTGGCATGGACGGCTCCAGGTGTCTTTCCCACTTCCTTGTACCAATCTTATTACAATGATCCCACTGCGACCTCTGCAGAACCGCAGCCCGTCATCACTGATCCCATAACCGTGAGCATCATTACAAAGTATGTCAACGTGTAAATCTCATCGTTTCTAGCATGAAACGTATCCATACTGGATAACCAATCCCGAGACCATCCCTGAGGTATATCTGACAGGTATTGTTGACTTGACGCACCTCATTTGTGATGACAGAGCGATACTTTCGAGCCACACCCCTTTCCGCCCCCCGTGTCGACTCTTGAACTCGCCGAAGTAGCTTTTCAGCAGATCTTGTCAATCGCTTCCAGCCCTGGTTTCGGCAATGACACTTGCGCGCGTTGTCTGGCTGCGCTCGAAGTCGGCAAGTTCGTCGCGCTCGCAACACCAGAGCAAACCTCCCTGTTGGCCGTACGCGTATGCGAGTATTACAACTTCACTACAGATTGTGAGGGGGAGTACGGCCCATTCGATACAGGGGGGGTAATCGCTCAGGTGATCCAGCTTGCGGATGTCGCTGGATACGATGGACAGGTTAGCATGCACCACCTGGAACGATTATGGCCTGTCATACCTTATCTGACTTTGATAGATGATCTGCAACTACTTCTTGAGCCTATGTCCCGTTCCACCCACCAGCCCGCTTGATCTAACAAATTGGTTCGCAAAGCCTAAACCAGACCCCCTTCCAGCGCCGAAACAACCCACCGGCCAGCGACTGAAAGTCCTTCATCTGTCCGACCTGCACATCGATCCTCGTGTGTATCTTAGCATTGCTCTCAGTTGCGTTGCGTAACCAGAGCGCTGCGCGTATGCAGGTTACACCATCGGAGCCGAGGCGAACTGCACCAGCTACTTGTGCTGTCGCCCTGGAGTTTATAATGCAGACAACCCCGAACAGGTGGTTCTCCCCGCGCCCCGTTATGGCTCCTTTTATTGGTACATGGCATGGACTTCTCATCGCGCTCAGATCTCAGATACTGGTTCATTTCAGTGACGCGCCGTACCCCTTGGTAGTGAACGCCTTTCAGGCTGTCCAAGAACTTGCCGGAGGAGATGATGGGTTTGACTTTACGATCTTCACGGGAGATCTCCTCTCGCATGATTCTCATACCTTGCTATCAGCGTACGTGATGTCTATTCATGTTGTGTCTTCTGCAGCAGCACTAAGACTCGATGTCTTCTAGCATGTATACACTCTACACTGAGGTTGGACCCCTGCCCTGTGATGTCGTTGGCGGGTGCTTACAGATGCTGCCTGCAGACTGTACTGTACGATTTGATAAAGCAATTGATCAAGACTGGACCCGTCTACGCTGTTCAAGGCAATCATGACACCTACAATTAGTTTGTGGCATTGTGTTTTTCATTGAAGTACCTGATATATATCCCTTCAGTGCCCAAAATTCTCCATACAACATCGAGAATGGTCTAGTTAACCAATATAATTGGTGTTTTTTTTTGCATCAAATGTCACCTCAGAGGCTGTACTGATCGGTGCATACAGGAATTACGATCATCTCGCTGCGCTATGGGAGCTCGATGGCCAACTCTCGCCCGAAGCTGCTCAGCAAGCCCGAACTCATTATGCCTCATATTCTGTTCAGCGCCAAGATGGACTGAGAATTATTACGCTCAATACTGACTTTTGTGGGTATTTGTACTAGTTTCCTTTGTTAGAAATACTAATTATTGCCGGCCTCTTTCTAGGGTATACGTACGCACCGTCTGTTCTCATATCGAAGAAATAACTATTCATATGCAGTCCCGCACCAGTCAGAACATGTTCAATTACATTAACCTTTCTTCGTCCGACAACTCGGGGATGCTCAGATTCCTGACCGATGAGCTGCAGGATGCTGAGGACGCGGAAGAGCGAGGTGAGTCGGCTCAAATCTGTCAAAATAATGTAACTGCTACTGATCATCTTCCAGTGTGGATTTTGGGGCATGTGCAGAGCGGCTGGGATACTGCAGACCCCTTGGAGAATCCGACCAATTTATGTAGGTCGACGAGTTGCATTCGATATAAGTATATCATGTCATGCTCAAGTTGTGTCCAGTTTACCAGATGTAAGTATTTTAACAGTTGACTGACTGCAAATTTGCCTCACATGTTGCAGTGTCGATCGGTATTCTCCCCACGTCATTGCTGGTGCGCTATTTCAATACGGTTCCTCAGCTTGTACATTGCTCAAGCATATCCTCAGGCGTGTTTTTCGGACACACTCACGAGGACCAAGTGATGGTGCGTCACGTTCATGTTTGGACCATAGTCATGTCAGAACCACGGACATCATTAGATTTACTACAATAACAATGCGACCAATATTAGCGTTGCAAACGCTCAAACTGTTGGCTGGGTAAGCATCGTGACGAGTGTGGCACAGTGCGATGGTTGACCGCAAATATGCTTGCACAGATTGGACCATCGTTAACGCCGCTCACTGCGTACAATTCTGGGTTCCGCGTCTATGAGGTGGATTCTGGTGTGCGTATATCTTCGCGCCAGTATATATAACATCTTATGTACCAACTATACCCCACCTGGAACAGACATTTGAAATCCTCGACTCTTATACGTGTGTATTTTTGTTTTCCGCCTTACATGAATGAGCTGACAATTATCGTGGTTATTCAATCGACCAGGTATATTGCGAACGTCAGCTTGTTCCCTGAACTCGACGGACAGACACAATTTGGACCCGTTTTTGAGCTCGAGTATAGCGCACGAGACACTTATGGTGGAAACATTACCTGGGATTCCAGTGATCCACTGAACGCTACGTGGTGGCATTTAGTCACAGAAGGTTGGATACATCTTCCGGCTTTGGAACCCTGGTAGCTGAATATATATCCACCACGCAGCTATGTACGCTGATCCAGCCCTCGTGGAGGTGTGTTTTATGTTTCAGGATTTATTTATGCGGACATTTCATGCTCCCTTTGCTGACCGGTTCATTAAGACTTTTAACCTCTACCAAACCAAGAGCTCCGTTTTTACTGTGCCTTGCACCGACGAAGAATGCATTGCCCAAACAATCTGCTTCATGCGGAGCGCGAGCTCAAGCCTGGTACTTCAAAATTGTGGGTAAACATGCGAATTGGGTACAGTCAGTAACTATCGCAGAGTCATACTTGATGGATTTTGGTTGACTACCGTTGCTGATGTTGGGTTTCGAATGAAAAGTTTGAGGACCATCCAATTTTTAAGTAACGCGAGTTGATCTGGTCAATAGTATCCTTGCAGTGGGGTAGCACGGGCGGTGGGTTTGAGACTGCTCCGGTGGTGATTTACGGCACTTATTAGAAGTCAATCAGCGTTGGTGGTGAGTAAAAGCTCTCCCTCGTATCCGACTGAACGGCTGCGATGGGTATGCCTATCGTCCAGGCCCTACGTCCACCTGCTGTGGGTGCATAAGTCATGAACTCGTAGTAAGCTGTAAAGTACTGGTCGAGTGTCAGCACAAGTTCCATCTAGACGAGCATATACTTTGACGGACGAATTAAGATCAAAGGTAAATACAAAAAATCATCAGCTGAGTCATAGATGTATTGTATTTACAAGAGTCGATGGTCGATGGATGGTATACAAGTCGTACTAACTGATAACAGACGCACTGCGTCAGAGTACATGATGCTCGATGTCTTTGAATTTGAGAGCTTGGAATCAAGTCGGGACTTTGTGATACTTATGTTATTCTCAGCTTGGATCTTCGGTTGGAGCCTGGATTTGAAGACATCACAGCGGAAAGTAGATCACGGGCAATAAACTGTACTCAGGCTGATAAGTACAAGTACCATCATTTTGTGTCAGCAATTTGACTGTCTAATTAGTTTGGCTTTAGCAACGTTGCTACATTATAGTCCTAGGTGCCTTCCTCACCTCATAATTCAGGACTTACTGCAGCGATTTCATGGTGACCTCTGTCATTCATGACCAAGGCACTGGTGGGCACAATGGGGAATTATTGCGCTAAAGTCAAAGAGCAGTGCTACTAACAATCAAATCTTGGTTGGGTGGGAAAGACGTTAAATACTACTCCAAACTAACAATCAAATCTAGGTTGGGTGGGAAAGACGTTAAATGCTACTCCATAGTACCAACTTTAGTTTTTGATCATGGCAACCTCCTTTCTACGTGCCTGATGCCAGATAGCAAGGACTTAGACCCAATGAAGCTCTGGCGGTATGTAACCGATAATTTCGGCCGGCTACACGGGAGAGGAAGGCAAAGTAGTGGCGCCGTGTGCCATGCGAGATATAGTCACTTGAGTATCTTAAAGGAGACATTAGCCATTGGGGATTCCACTGATTGCCTACGGAGGGTAAATGCTGGACGCTAGGACGATCTGCTTGCTCGAGGTCCGAGCCTCAGGCAGTCTACAGCTTTGGCCTACTGATCACCGAGTCTTCAATAGCACCCGCAGACATAGGGGGTGATCATCATTGAGAAGATTTCGGTAGCATGGAACGAATTCGTACTGCATCTGGCGACCTTCGAGGAGCAAGGAAGAGAAGGCGGACCATTACACCGATATCTGGTCGCGTGGTCGTTCTTCCCGACGGTCATCCGCGCGGCTGGGGAGGGGTAAACGAGCAACAGTTCTCATGCGATGCGAACCTATGCTGCAGTCTTCTCGATTGGAGTGCACTCACGCACCGGACAGCCCACGGTGGCAGTATCAGAATGGTTTCAAGCTCCTAAGCACGAAAAGACGTACGTCTGGCGTAAAATTGGAGCTATGAAGAGGGGTCTCGTGCGCATCGCGTATATACCCAAGTTGCAGCGCGAAATCTTAGGAGACCTGCAAAGGCAGTAGGAGATCATAGTTAGCGAGACGCGCTCGGAGACGAATGACGACAACATTGGTTAGAGCGTCTTGCACATAACGCCCGCAATCGCTGACATCGGTGAAGGGGGCTTATCTGCTGATGATGGCACTCCTACGCTAGGCTGCCGCGGCCGTCGTCGCCGTCGTTGGCAGCGAGGAGAATGGCGACATCGATCCCGCCGGTTGCTTAGGTAAGGCTAGTGAGCCGACATGACTTAAATCTGACTCACGATCAGACAACGGTTCAATTTATAGGTGACAATACATTTTTCATAAGGGCAAAATTCCTTATATAAGACCCTCGGTTTGCCTCCCGGGTATGTACCCTCCCCTCTTCATTTCTGTCTAGACATTTCTCTTGTTACCTTGTATTACATATGACGAACCCCCATTCTAGTGACGAGGAGACCCCCCTGCTTCATGACGCACACCGCACAAAACCCACTCGAACACCCATCCCATGGAGCCAGCTGTCCATCCTCCTCGTCCTCCAGCTCGCTGAGCCTCTCACCAGCCAAGTTATTGCGCCATTCGCACCGGAGGTGAGTCATTCCCAGCCGTCCCCCACTGAGCGCCTGCTCATCACGCTTCTCGCCCTACAGCTTATTCGGAGCATTGGGATCACTGGTGGCGATGAAGCCAAGGTCGGATATTATGTCGGTCTTATGGTGCGTGCACATACTAGTGGCAAGACAAGCGGGGTTTTATATTTTGTCTCGTAGTATTCGCTCTTCTTTGCTACACAAGCGGTGACGGTCCTTCATTGGAGTCGGTTGTCAGATCGTGTCGGAAGGAAGCCTGTTATCATGACTGGTCTGCTCGGTCTGTCACTCTCAATGTACAGTTTTGGTTTATCGCGGACGTTCTGGGGACTTGTCGTGAGGTTCGTCTCAATCACGCGGACTCTTACAACGTTATCTTACCTTGCATATTGTTTAAAGCCGTAGTCTGAACGGAGCTTTGAACGGGAACATTGGTGTATTGAAGAGTATGATGGCGGAGATTACAGATTCAACCAATATCGCAGAGGCGTATGCTTATTTGCCTATATCATGGATGGCAGGCGGTACTTTGGGGTAAGCTCGTCGATTCTGAAATTGAACAATTTAATTCCTAATACCAACAGGCCTATGATCGGCGGAGCATTGTCACATCCTCATGAACGCTTTTCAAACATATTTGGCCATATGGAAATATTCAAGACATATCCTTATTTACTTGCATGTGCCGTACCTGCAACATTCTCGTCTATCGCATTCCTAGTTACACTGTTTTTCCTCAAAGAGGTTAGTTCCACACCTCCTGATGCAGGAACCGTGTATCTCATAGACTCTGCTTGAACAAGACTGTAGCATCACCCGTATCCATTCGTCGTATTATCAAGCTGCGCAAGAGCAAGGCTAACCTTACGCTTCAAAACGTCGTCGGTGCAGACGGACCTAAACCTCCAACACCATTCGTATCATCGAAGGCCGCGGTAGAACCACTTCCACTTCGTGCTCTCCTCATCCCCCGCGTGATAATATCCGCGGGTAATTACGCTCTCCTCGCCATTGTCGATATCAGTTACCGAACGGTGCTTCCTGTATACATGTCCACTCCGATCGATCTTGGTGGTCTTGGTCTCTCTCCTCAGATGATTGGCACCATTCTGTCTGTGTACGGTTTAATGAACGGCGTGATCCAAATCATGCTGTTCTCGAGAGTAATTAACCGATGGGGAGCGAAGAAGGTTTATGTGTTCGGCATCGCTTCAGCGCTCCCCGTCTTCGCTTTGTGCCCTGCCATTAACGTCTTGGCCCGGGCACAAGGATATAGCGTCACCGTATGGACCCTGCTGGTCGTCCAGACACTCATTTCAATACCGCTGAACTTTTGCTATGGTAAGTCTACATGGTCAGGGTCGCATCTCAGAGGGCTGATTGTGACGCGCGTGCGCAGGGAGCGTCTTCATATACATTACGGCATCGTCACCGAACAGGAGTTCTCTTGGTTCTGTGAACGGTCTCTCGCAAATGAGCGTGTCTATCATGCGCGCGATCGGGCCTGCGTTTGCGAACTCGATGTTCTCGCTGTCGATAGACAAGGAACACCACTATCTGCACGGTATGTTGGTGTACGTTTTCCTTGCTTGTTTAGCGTTCGTCGCGCTAGGAGTAGCGACATTGTTACCGACGAAGGTGTGGAAAGACGATGCAGAGGAGACCTCATGAAAATTACGATTTGTTACGACCCGACCGCCTTGTGCAAGATTCCTGCGATACATTGCAACTCGTATTGATTTGTCGTGTCTAGAATAGAATGAAGATCGATATTCTGGAGACGGGATGTGAGTGTATAAGGTGCTGTGCATGGCGTCAAGGCTCGGCAGAGCGCGTGCGGGCCGCGCTCAGCCACAATTGTGGCCGGATAAGCGCCAAAGCCTTCTTGCAACGAACCACCACGACCACGTCAAGTTGCCTCTGCCCTTCTGCCCTGCTTCCGTCGTCGTCCACATCGCTTGGGTCTGCTCACGCGTCTGCGGACAGTTATCCACCATGTCGTCCTTCGCTGCTCTCATGGCCCTCAGTGCCACTCAGACCCGCCAGGCTGAAGAAGCTGTCCAGTCCGCGCTCGACGAGCGCCGGCGTAAGGAGGCCCAGAGACGCAAAGAGCAGGAAGAACGAGAACGCAAGGAACGGGAGCTGGAGGCGAAGCTGCGCATGAAGCGTTTCGAGGACGAGAAGAGAGAGCAAGAGCGGCAGCAGCGACTGCAGCAGGAACTCGCCGCCAAAGAGCGCAAGTTCCAGCAGCGAGAGGAGCAGGAACGCGATCGTCTGCGATATGGGCCCAAGAAGGCGCCCGCCCGCACCGACAAGAGCGGCTACCCCGTGTCCAATGCTGCTCTCCGCCACTCGCGTACCTCGGACGACGAGTCGTCGAGTGCCCTCACCCGTGAGGAAAAGCGCAAGCGCCGTCAGGAAGCCGAGCTGCGCTACGGCGTGAACGCATCGCGCCGTGTCGGCCATTCGTCGAGCTATGGGAAGGCGGGCAGGCGGCTACCAGGAGGAGCAATGGACATCACAACGACGAATACGACGTTATCGGACCCGGGCAGCTCGCTGTCTGTGCGCCAGCGCCTCGCTGCGGAGCCAGCAATGCTCATCAGGCTGAACGTCAACAAGCGTGACACGCGTACCATTGACGAGATCATGCAAGACCGTGCAAAGGCAAAGACCGGTGCGGTGTTGCAGGGCGACCAGGCCAAAGAATTCAATGACTGGTTCGGCAAGAACAAGCAGAAGGACGTAGCCAGGATTACTTCGTCGCAGACGGGCTCTGCTTCGACTTCACGGGCAAATACGCCTGCTACTGGTAGCCAGCCCCCTCCAAAGGTGGCGAGCGGCTCAGCGTCTCCTGCTACTCGCCCATCGAGTCAACTTAAATCCATCGCAACACCTGCTAAGCCTTCGGCCAGCCAACGTGCAGTTATACCCAAAGCTACTCCCTCCAAACTTGCACCTAATAGCTCCGTGAAGCCACAAGGATCGTTGAACAAGGCATCTGCCGTCTCCTCTAAGCTTGCCGCTTCTGCAACTCGACCGGCCATAAAGAAGAGGCCACGATCGCCTTCTCGCTCACCTTCACCTCCACCGAGGAAGCGCGCTATGTCCTCAGGTCCATCGCATAATGATATCAGCCAGGAGATCTGGAAATTGTTCGGTAAAGACCGCTCGCGATACGTTGCTGCGGATGTCATGAGCGACGACGAGGACATGGAGGCTGGTGCACGCGACCTAGAGAAGGAGGAGCTAAGAAGGTCAGTATCATGTAACTTTACTCGCACATATCCCCGTCGGCCGGCAGATTGTCTATTTCGACGACTGACTGTAATCCTCATTTCTTCAGCTCGCGCATTGCCCGCAAAGAGGAGGAACTTGCACTTGAGGAAGAGCGCCGCCATGAGGAAGAGAAGCGGAGGAAGAGAAAGGAGAGAGACCGGGATACCCGTAAGGGTCTGTGATCTACGGTATGTTTATCACAATTTCATCTTCGTACGCTACAGTACTTTGATCGGCACGGTCTTGTTATCTGGACATCTCATTGCACATCATACGCGTCATACATCATGCCCTCATGCATTGTACACTCACATATACTGTTGTAAACCTATGCATCTGCTTCTTGTCTCACTGGCCCATCTTTGTTTATCCCTTCATCGCATAGAATACGCTTGACATCAAATCCTTTGCCTGCAATAAAGTTATTCATCTAACGGCTATATTCGAGTCTCCGTATATTAATCACTACAGTAATGGGATGGCGATGCAGGACAGCAAGAGAAGGGGCGACGATTAAGTGAATACAACGAAGTGCGACGGCTTAAGAGTAGGGTGGTAAATTACCATCCGGCGAGCCATTACTGACCGCCCTCCTCCATTTTGAATCTCTTCCTTGGTCCGTCTGGTCCAAACTGTCCTCCGCCACCGCCCTGCATGAACGCAGGGTTGAAATGTCCTTGGACATTGGCGAACCCGCCCCTGCCTCCCATTGGCATCATACCCATCCCTACATAATAGTACACGCGTCAGCCGCTCAAGAAAAATACAACGGACAGCGTCCTAAGAATCCATGCCCATACCTCCCATCATGCCGCCACCTCGGCCGCCATAACCCGTGTTACCCATCATAGCCCCTCGCGGGCCTTGAGGAATCATACCTCCGCCGCGGCCACCACCAAAACCACCACCCCCGCCCATGTTGTTCCCAACGAAACCACCGCCCATGCCACCCATGCCACCCATGCCCATGCCCATCATGTTGGGCATTCCACCCCGCATCATGCCTCCATTCATCATGCCTCCGCCGCGCATGCCCATGTTCATCATGTTGTTCATGCCCATCTGGTTATTCATGCCCCCTCGGAAGTTCCCACCGCCGCGTCCGGCATTTCCACTTGGGGCACCAGAGGGGATGGGCGTGCCACTTTGCCCTTGATGGCGCATCTCACGCGGAGGCGGTTCTATTTGCGTAGCAAATCAATTAGCGGGCTGTAGCGGATTGCGGAGACGATGTAAAGCGGGATGAATACCTTTGGGAAGAGTGCGGAAGGGATTGCCTTGTGCCGTACTCGTAAAGCTCACAGTTGCACGGCGGTTCTGGAAGTCACTGTCAATGGGAAATCAGCTCGCACTCACTAATACATATTCGGCACACAAACTTGTTGTCAAACCAGTTTTTAAGGGCTGCTGCGTGATCACAGTTGTGACATTCGACGTATGCCATCCTACGAATGAAAATACGATATCAATCCGTGCGGAGCCCGCATTGATTTATGCTCACCCCTTGCTTTTCCCGTTTACTTTATGCTCGGAGAAGGTAATGTCCTTGTGGTCGAGCGTAACGCCGACGTTGAGAGCGACTTGACGCACATCCTCATCAGTCGTCCACTGTAAAAAAAAATAACAATACACGATGTAATCTTAGAACAACATGCATGAGCAAGACTAAACAACTGAACAAACGGACCCATTGCAAATCTCCAATGTACAACGCGTCAAAAGCCCCCTGTCCAGCGCCTCCCCCATTTACTGATTGACTTCCGTTGGACATTCCCTGCCCAGGATTGCTACTAGGATTGCCACTAGGACTCTTTGCGCCCGACGATATCGCAGGCTTGCCATCTGACTCAGGCTTAGCCACGTCGAACTGAGCAGTGTGGTTCCCATTGGACCGCTGCTGCTCGGAATCATCTTCCTCTCTCTGTCTCTTCTCTCCCGCGACGGGAGAGCTCGAGCGTTGTTCACTGTCATGTTCGGTTTTAATAGCAAAATCTTGCGTGTCCTCCATCGACTTACACCCGGGCGCGTGAGCTCGCCACACGCTCAAAATGCTCCGCGCACTCACCTCAACGACTTTGTTAGGGTTGAAACCTTCGTCTTCACCATAAATATCGAAGTCGTCTTCAGGCATAATTACCGGTGTGACTCAAGGAGGGGAGGGAGAAGTGGGGAATTAAAACTTCGTTGCACGTCTGTGATACGACAGGAAGTTTGGAGTACCAACAGACAGGAAAGACAGATATGCAACAGGATATAGCCGGTCAGAGACAAGGAATTCGGAGTAGACGACGCCCACGTCAATGCAGCAAAGGGAGTGGCTCTTACAGGTATGGATACAAGACAAGAATCCAGACGCTCTACTGACCCCTCCAATTGCCAGAGATTACAAATAGGTTACGGCGCAAGGCCGGGCTAGGCTGCGAGAAATGCGAGCTGGTAAAAGAGCAATCGACGGGAGAAAAGAGGATGGAAGTTGGAAACAAGAGCGAGACTCGACAGAAGCGCTGTTAGCACTCGGGCGATTCATCACGTGCGTGTTATCGACCACTGCCGCCCGCCGCAATCCGAATTGTACAACTGCTGGCATCGCCGCCCGCTCCTCAGGGAGTTATTTCCAATGGCTGGGGTCAGTATAATCGACAATCTTCTCACCTTTTACTGGATAAATGCATGTATAGACCCCATTTTTCACTCGAAATATTCATCTTTCAGCATGCTACTTCTAAGCGAAGTCCGTCCTTAACTTATCCAACACTCAAAGAGATCATTCATTACTTTGCAAGTGGAAACGGAAGCCCAAACGGCAAGTTATGTAATGTCTACTCAAGATTCGACTTGTAAATTATGTCCTGTAGATGCTAGAGCATTCTCCCACTCATTACCTAGTGTACATCATCGACGACAAAATGTCAATGCTGGAAGGAGACGGTAGGACAGTAGACCCATTGCACTTCAAAGTCGTGCGTTCTTCGGCATGTTCCTGATCGCCTGACGTACCCCAAGATCTCCAAGAACATCCTCGGCTACAGTCACCATCAGCATGTGTAGTTCACATGGCGAGGACAAGAGAGCACAAACCTCCTCCCAAAATTGAATCAAACGTCACGGTTCTGTGATACTGTGCGCCAGGTCAGCCGTTGAACCATGTGTTGGAACAGTGTGCTAGCTTACATGTTCAACCACTCGACCCATGCCTGTTCTCGTAATACCACGTCCACCAAAGATTTGCACTGCATCTCGTGCAGTCTCTTGTGCAGTCTTTGTTGCATACATCTTCAGGAGTGCGATCGGTCTAGATAGGAAACAGCGTCAACATAACGTATGAGACAAAGCTGTTACTTGACGCACCCCGCGAGCGACTGTGCTTGCTGCTTGTAACCCTGTTCCTCGCAAGTCGTTCAAAATATGTGGTATTAATTATAAGGTAGCATACCATATTGCACATCTGGTAAGTGATATTCTCAACCCACGTCTGTACGCTTTCCGTGCGAGCGATCATGGCCGCAAGTTTCGAGCGAATGACAGCTTGCGAGCTGAGAGGCTTCCCAAATGCCTTACGTTGATTGACCCATCTACCAACATGATCATGAGAGTTGGGTGAGCAGTGCAGAGTCTAAATATTAGAATACTGACTTCAAACACTCCTCGACAACATTACGCTGTATCCGCGCTGAAGCGCAGGCCATTACCCACCGTTCGTGATTGAAGTTACTGTGAGAGCGATATCGGCTTAGGCCCTAAAATGCGGCGATTTGACGAACCTGAGAATGACGAAAACGCCACCATCGACCGGCCCTAATGTATTTTCAACGGGTACTTTGACATTGTCGAAGGTGATATAAGCTGTGCCTGCTGTGGTGGAATATGATGTCTTGATACTTTTTGTCTCAACGCCTTCATCTCTTTCAACGAGGATAACGGTGAGTCCTTTCTGGATCATTGGACTTGCGGTCAGGAAAGTAACATTAAGTTAACAAATCTACTAACCTCTGTCTTACAACCGACAGTAAAGCTAAATAAGAATGTAAGCCGTCTTATTAAATGCCCGCCCCGCAAGGACTCAACTAGTCAGAGAATCTAATGAAGGTATTAATGTACTGATATTGAGAGTAGATGCTCATACATACGTTCCATTTGTGATCCATTTCTTAGTACCATTAACAATCCAAAATTTGCCATCCTCAGATTTCTTCGCTGTCGTCTTCAACCCCGAGACGTCAGAGCCGGCGAATGCCTCAGATATTGCAAGGCTGATGTACTTCTCCCCGGAGAGTACTTCCTTCATGATGCGCTCGCGCAATTCAGGCCTACCAAAATTCATGACGGGCGGAAGACCAATGACCATTCCTCCATTAAATCCATCTTGGTATCCTCGTAATCCCAGGCGGCCAAATTCTTGATTAAGAACAAGCTGTGTCAAATTGTAAGTGAACCACATTGTGCTAAGTTTGGGTTTGGATTGACCTCGTGGAAATAATCATACTAAAGGCACCAACTCTGATAAGTTAACGGAAAGATAGACAGCGCCACTACGCACTTCCTCGGGTGCCACAGCACCGTTCATAAGCGTGAGGCCTTTCAAATGTTTTCCAGGACCCAAACGCATGGCGTTTATGTTCAATTCTCTATTAGATATTCAGTCTCCTGTTTTATTCTGCTGAAGCGCCACCTACCCCAGCTTCTTGATGATTTCGACATTTGGTCGCTTGCCATCCTCCTCCCGTGCCTGGAGAAAGAGACTTATAGGTGCACTGCCAGCACGCTGAAGATGCCACGTACCAATGCGTCGGGGAAAATGATTTCGTCTACTATCTTGCGAATTGCATCGGCCAGGCGCCGATGGCTCTACGTGACATCAGGCAAGGAAAAGACATAAAGACAGAAATAATCACCTCCTTGTAATACGGACTGAAGTAGCCAGGTGAAAGCCAGGTTGGCTCTCCGTACGGTACGGTGCTCAATTCACCCGTTCTCCGACTGTGCAGCTCACTCTTCTCGCCAGTTATAGTGCCTATCTGCAGGCGAGCATATTGCGGCTTCTCCAGAACCTCGTGACGGTGAAGACCGTAGAATACTTCGGTGGCATCTTGGCCAGCTGGTTACGAATTCAGCATTGAGTGTATAAGCGCTGGCATGGATATTGAACTAACGCAGATCGTCCGCGACGAATACACTCGCTCCTCCAGGATGCAGACCCTTAAACTTTGTCACGTCATAAACCTTGGCATCTATGACAAGCCACTTAAACAAAGCGAAGAGTAAAAATCAAGATGGCGACGCTGATTGAATTCAGACCTACCAGGTCGTCTGGCGTGTTATGCTAAGAGCACAGTGATAGATAGGGTGAGTATGAGGCCAGAATGGATGGAATGGGATACCCACCTGGGCAACTTCCTCTCTGGTGTACTGCTTAAGTTGTCTCGAAGACATGCTGTAATTTGTGCGTGGGATGACTAGGGGGCGAATGATGGTCGGGGATGGCCAGTTGAAGGTGATTCCGGGCTGTTTCAATGTTCATAAGTTAGGCATCGGTATACGAGCACAATCACATGCAAGGTCCCGGGACGGTCTTGTGATTTAGTCTATGCGCGTCTGATTTCCATTTATGGTGTAAATTCTGTTTACCTAATCCATCCTGATACGGAATGCTCTCCTCAGCCACACCCGTCCGCGACAGTGGTCTAAGTAGCTTCAGTACTCGAAGTCAACCTTCGTCCTTGTTATCACATCCTTGAATTAATTTTTGGAAAAGAAAAGAATGCATTCTGCTCGGCAAGGAGTCTCTTCCTGTTTGATTCTAATCCTCGGATTTTGATGCTCACTCGTTCAAATGGTGACGAATAGCGGACAAAGAGTTTGGGATCGCAAGAATCGAAAACCACATTCTTACGTATCGCCATGTAAGTAATCACTCTCTGTTTGGCAGCGGCCCAACAAACATACACCGGCCACACTCAAAACATTTATGAACCTTCTCTTCCATCTCTATTTGCCTTGCCCCCAATCATGCTCGACTTCAAAGGATCAGTTTCAAAATCTACTGAAGACGACGAGGAGGGGCCGATATCGGGTGGGATAATATCATTCATTGACTCTTTTTCATCTAATCGATCGTGGTCGTCTGCGTCGCCACTGGAAGCAACTCCCTCACGGCGCCCCAAGCTGCACCCCGATGACTTCGATGAGAGAGAAGAATCGTCTAATCCTGACGAGCTTCTCCTTCCGCAGACACCTCAATCACGTACCCTTTCAACCAAAGATATCGTTGGACGGAGGCGGGGATCCACCGCGGGCGGTGGCACACCTTGGCGTGCGTTGTTTAGTTCGAATAAAGATGCTCCGCCGCAATTATACTCAACTAGCTGGTTGTTAAAACAATCTCGTCTTCCTGTTGCGTCCAATGATTGCTTTGGTCGTGAAACGCGTGTTTACGACGATCATCAGCGGCGCAAGGTGCAGTCGGACCCAGATGCATCTACTTTGGGGGTATTGTCTCCGGCTCTCTTCACGGAATCATTGACCACTAGCCATGTCCGTGGTTGGCGAGCTTCGACCCGGAGATTTGATGGCTATATCCGATCGACAGAAAAGACAATTGAACCTCGCAAACTATTGCACGAATCTGGGACAAACAATGTTTACGGATCTTTAATACGCTCGTCTCGTTCTCGCAGCGTAGACTGCAGTCCTGAACGTAGCTATGACTGGCGCTATACAAGATACCCAAACTCAAGACAAAAAGACGATAGATCAGAAATTATGGATCGAACTTACACGCGACTGCCCTACAGGTTTACTCGATCTACCTATGACCTTGCGGACAGCTTGCCAACGATGGTTGATCGCGATCGGCCATTGACAACGGCCAAGAACGATCTAGCAAGACTGAGTTCTTTCGAACAGGTAGAGTTGTCATCTCGTTCAAGGTCACGGTATTTGTTTCGCACTTCGCTCGATCATTCGGATGAAGAAATGCAGAATCGACGAGGTCCAAAACGTGGTATCAATCGAATCGCTCGAGAACGAGGCTCCAAAGCTCGCCGACCTTCATCTCTTCCGGACAATTCAAAGTATGAGACAATTTTGCCGCAGGTCAACCCCTACGTGCCATCACTTTTGAACCCGAATCGCCCAGGGTACCTGCCCTTAACGTGCCCTGTCAAGAGAGTACGATCCTCATACGATAGACAAGCTTTCGTCCAGAGAAGCAGACTGTACGTACTCACCATGTGTCTATTATTTAGTCAATACTCAACCTCATATGATAGGCTTTGTCATGCCGGTAAATGCGGGCCCTGTTGGCAGTGTAAACATACATCGCCTGCGAAAGCGGCCTGGCTATCGAACCTTTGGGACCGGTCTCTTCCCGACACCTCAAATTCTACAGAGTGGTCGTTGGACGCAGACGGCGATGCCAGCATGTATGACGAAACCGAGACTTTTTGAGATTGACAAATCCAAATTCTGTCAGGCACAAAGGAGAGTTTGAAAATCTCAATTATCAATTATGAGATGAATCAAGTTCCAAGTGCCCATTATCTAGTCCCACTGCAATCCACAGTTATGGCTCGTATTACGCCGCATCCCACAAATTCATTCACTTCCTGTGTTCTATCGTGTACAGTAGTATATATACACAACCAATGTACCTTGGCGTTGAACATTGTAGCATAGCTTATAATACAGTTTTATTCTTACAACAAACAGAGCATCAGAAGATATTATATGCACGGGCCAGCGGGAGTCGCTCAGCAGGCTCAATGGTCATCAATTCACCATCTGCCCGAACCTCATATTTTTCCGGGTCCACCTGCATCTTCGGTGTGGCACGATTCCATTTCATGTCTTTCTTAGTCACGTTCCGGCAGTTTCTGACCGCTTCACAGCGCTTCGAAAGCCCGTAGCCCCGCACGGTGCCCGATTCAATCGAAGCCGCTGAGACAAACGCGACAGAGTTCAATGCCGCAGACATCGGAAGTGCACCCCACATCGGCCGCCCGATGACGGGTTGTACGGTTGGAATGGAGGCGTTTGCGTCACCCATCTGTCAGCACATCTTCAGCATCCGGTGACTCGAAGCTCCCAAGACAACTCCATACGGACCTGCGCCCACACAATCACGCCCGACTTGAGCACCATTTCGGGCTTCGTGCCGAAGTTCTCCGGTTTCCATAAGACGAGGTCCGCCAGCGTCCCGACGGCGACCTGCCCGACCAGATGACTCACGCCGTGCGTGATGGCACTGGCCCGACGGAGATGGGAATTCGTGATGAGCACGGAAGCAAACGGACGAGAGCGTCTGGGGCATCGACTCACGGATTGATGGTGTATTTGGAGACGTAGCGCTTGACGCGCGCATTATCTCGGCCTGGCGCATCGCCCAGCGACGCTAAGGGGCCCCGGAACTCGCGCAGCTTGCTCGCAGTCCGCCACGTTCGGCTGATGACCTCGCCCACACGGCCCATAGCCTGAGAATCGGAGCTAATCATCGAGATGGCTCCAATATCGTGCAACACGTCTTCTGCTGCCACTGTCTCTGCACGGATGCGCGACTCGGCGAATGCGAGATCTTCGCAGATGGACCTATCGAGATGATGGCAGACCATGAGCATCTGTGCGATAGGGATATCAGGTCCGAGAACGCTTTTCAAGGCCGATATGGCTCACGTCCAAATGCTCATCGAGCGTGTTTTTCGTATATGGACGCGTGGGATTAGTTGAGGAGGGCAGCACATTGTCTAATTCACAAACGGTGATGATGTCGGGAGCGTGTCCCCCGCCTAGGTAAAACCCAGTCAGTCACGATGGTTTGGCAGGTCTCGGTTGCGCTCACCAGCCCCTTCGGTATGATAGGTGTGGATGGTGCGATTGCCAAAAGCTTCAATAGTACCTAGCCAAGATTAGTAGAAATAGTCGATTATGATCGCAACGAAGACGACTCACTTTCAACAAAACCACTCTCGTTCAGAGTGTCCGTGTGGATGTTGACCTGTCATCGCAATTTTCAGCGCGGGTAATCTCACATAGTATGGATGGATGAACCTGGACATCGTACTTATCGCCCACGTCCAGACAATTGGAGATCGCTGACGGCGTGGAACCCCAGTCCTCATGCAGCTTCAGTCCGGCAGCGCCCGCGACGACGACCTCCTCTAACGCCTGTGTGCCTGAGTCATTCCCCTTCCCTGTGAAGGCGAAATTCATCGGGAGCGTATCCGTCGCGGCAAGCATGTGTCGGATGTAGAATGGACTCGGGGTACAGGTCGTCGCATTTGAGCCGGAGCTAGGCCCAGTACCGCCACCAATCATCATAGTCACGCCCGACGCGAGGGCCTCCGGAACCTGTTGAGGACAAATGTAATGGACATGCGCATCGATGGCGCCGGCAGTGACGATTAGTTTTTCTCCAGCAAGAGCTTCGGTTGAGGAGCCGATAATCAAATGTGGATGTACGCCTTCCATGATATCCGGGTTACCCGCTTTTCCTATACCCACTATTCTTCCCTGCCTGACTCCAATATCTGCCTGCGTATATGCACATAAGTATCTTGGAGTCAAGGTATTGTTGGCAGTGAAACCTTGTAGATTCCACTCCAATCAACGATCAGCACGTTGGTGATTACAAGGTCGAGAGCATTCAAGTGTGACCGGTTTGTTGCTTGGCCCATACCCTCGCGAATGGTTTTGCCTGTACGGAAACTCAATACTTTCTAAATCGCTTGCACGAAAAGTTTACCTCCTCCGAATTTGACTTCGTCACCATAGACCGTCTGTCACAGACACCTCCATATCAATGAAATTGACACATTCGGGGGCCCAGATGAACCTCACCTCGTCCCGCTCGACTTCAATCCACAGTTCTGTATCACCCAGCCTCACCCTGTCGCCCACTGTTGGTCCAAACATGGCGACGTATGTTTCCCTGCTCATCTGCGTATCCGAGAATATTTCCAGCGCACGAGGCTCGGGAACATGACCGAAACCTCTCTGAATCAAATTGGCAATGATGTTATCTGCTCTTGTCAAATCAACTATACCGGAGGCAAGCCGGTTCCCGCCCGTGATCTTTTTAAGTCCTGCAATGGCGCATAGAGTGACGGGTTTGGTCTCTCCAGGCTCGAATCGTACTGCCGTGCCGGCAGGGATGTCCAAACGCTTTCCGTATGCCCTGGCTCTGTCAAAAGCGAGCGCCTTGTTGGTCTCGATGAAATGGTAATGCGAGCCAACCTGCAGACAAAGCTGCTGAACTGTGCGAAACGCAACAGCCAGCAGCGAGACATACCTGAATAGGGCGATCACCATTGTTTGTCACGCTGAGTCTAACACGTTCACGTCCAAGATTGATAGTGATAGGCTCCTTTTTGACAATGACCGCGCCAGGGGCGTTCTCGCGGGTGTATTCAGATGAGACAAACTCGGGGAAGGCATCGTCTGACGGGACGGGGAGAAACGAACCGTACAGCGCGTCCGACAGGTCGACTGTGTCGTTGCATATAGGATCATGTACAGTCACGAGAAAAACGCTGTAGAACGGATTGAGTATATCGAGAAGTGAACTTGCTGTGGTCGGCATTACGCACCCGTCATGAAATGTGCCCTCGACCTGGATCTCGTGGAGGAGGCTGGATACGCCTGGTAGAACATGTCTCCTGCCGAGGAGGGTTCTGCCATGATGCATCAATTGTGTGACCGAGTGCTTGCCATCTCGTATGCGTTCCTGTAATTGAGATGCAATCAAAGCTTCGGCCTCTGTCTGGTTCAGCTGGAGGCCTCTGGCGAGACGCTTTTGGGCGATGAACCCAACCTGTGTCGCATTGGATCGGTAGCTGGTCAGGTAAGGATCGGATTTGGTCCAACCTGGGACAAAAGAAGCTTTGCCTCTTCCCTGGGTGCAAGCCGCATAGCTCTCGCTCGGAAATGTGCAGGCCAGACAGTGAAGGGCAGCACAGAAAGAGTGTTGATTTGGTGAAGAGACGCAGACTGGTCGCAAAGATAAGATTGGGCTCAACGGGCGATAAGAAACTCGTGTTGATGGTTGCGGGTTCCAACGACTCTTTCAACCTCGCGTCGCCAGTCTGCTTTTACTTTCCTTTGCTCTCCTTCCTCGTCAGCTGTTACCGCTCGAGTTTTGCTCCCCACGGCTGTTTCTCCCTATGGATCTCGACTGAGCTGTGCGGCGACGCGTCTCGCCAACCGCCAGGCACGGAGGCTGTTTGCTGTTCTCGTCCGACGTGGTTCAGAGCTCACTTGTGTCCAGCCATGTCCCGCTGCGGCAGGCAGCTGTCTTTCTTCAAGCCATTGCGGAGGTATTCCCACTCCAAGGCCGCACACGCTTCAGTCACGGAGGCAGGGCGGCGGTAGCTCATTGTCCTACTTATCACCTGGCGTAGAACACGCGGACACGACGATACAGCCTCGGCTCTACTCGATGCCTTACTGGCCCTCGCCGTCTGCCTGAGCGTAAACCACCGCAAATGCTGGGATGGACGTCCGAGAATGATGCAGACCAGCCGCAACTGATATTCATGTATATCACTTGATGACTCGCACTGCCGCATATGTTATGAACCAGATCTGGAGGCGTGGGTGCGGCGGCCAGCCATGTTGTGTGGGCGAGGTACTTATCCATTGCAGAATTCAATTGTCCTCGGCTCGGAGCACAGCAGCATGGATACAGCATGTCGGCGAGGGCGCTGCGGGGCGCCCACGGCCGAGTCACGGCACAGCCCGCTTTCTCCTTCTATGGCCACGAAGTCACGTGCGGGCCCTGTCTGTCCGATTCATATCCGCGACCGAGCTGGGATGCTTTGTCTCCCGTCCCATCATTCCCCTTGTGAGCCCATCAGCGGGCACACCTCGCTTATATTCCCTCTATCATCCATGACCTGCTCTCCATCTCTCTCCTCGTCCTCCACCTCCCCGTCAGCCTCCAACTCCCGCAAGCGCAGCATGTCCTTCTCCGCCCCGCTACCTCCTCAAAAGTCTGCCCGCACCCTCCGTCGCACAGGCTCGTATCTCTCACTCGAAGATATGCAGACCGCAGTGGAGACCACCCTCTATGGCCGGAATGGGGCGCCCTCTTCTCTCTATGCCAATCCCTCTGCCGGTGCCCCGCATACACGCAGTTTGCGCCATTACAAAGACGAGCGAGACCGTCGGAAAGCGACGCTCCGGTCCTCCAACACCGTCGTACAAATGCCTAGTATCACTGTCACCACTTCTCACATACCTTCTCGTATACCGATTCCTCGTCTACGGACATCGTCTCCCCTCGCGCCCGCACCGTCCGTCCTGCCTGCGCGCACCGCTTTCCCACGGTCCAAGCCAGAGCCAGACCTCTATCGTGTGGCGATTACCACGCGCATGCGCATGTCGCCGGAGGGTCGCAAAATCCTCTACATGGGCCCGCGTCTGGCGCTTTCGATGTTGACTGCGACCCAAGAGCTCGAGCGGTCCCTGTTTTCGGCAACTACGGAGCTCGAACAAATCGTTGCGGCGCAGCGGGATGCAGACAACGACATCGTTATGGCGGATTGCGATGTTTCATTGGGCAAATCGTGGGTGGTTGTGTCCTCTGAGGACTGGGAGATGATTGATCGTGGTGCTTAGGCTTCAGAGGAGACCCGGTGCCCATGGCAGCCTCTAATGACCATCATCGACGAGGAGATGGAGATACGACGAAGATACTTCCGCGCCGTGTGGATACAGGCCCGCACGTCGCACTCGCATGGCAGCCACATGAACGGACTAACGGCGCACGTTGTGTTGCGTGTCCTATGTTTATTTACTTCGAGTCCAGGCTAGGTTCTGCTCATTTTAATTCACCCAAATTCCTTTTGGGATCGCGTTGACAGTTGATTATGGGATGGACATTGTTGTATTCGATATGTGGTTCATCGATAGCGTACGATGTGTGTAGCAATCATGTAGCCTTTGCTCGTACTGGGCTGTTCATTTTGCAGTGAAAATTCACCTGTTTTCGCGCATACAGTATGGAAAGAAGTGTCCTTCGCAGGTGTGGCACAGGTTGACAGATGCCATCTGCTAACTCCGTTCATGGACTTGCTTACACGCTAGTGGTGATGGATAATGCTCCATTGATTCATACAGATCTTATAACAGCTACATCAGTGACAGTGTAGAATCCCAATGGCAACCGGAACAGATGAGCCATGTCGGAGACAATGAACGGTGTATCATGTTGGCATCTGTGGACGAGAAACGCGCTTGGGATGATGTTGGCTTACCACACATCCTCTCGCATCGCCTGCGAGCCCGCAACAGGTCCACAGCAGCTGGCCAAGTTTGAGCGACGACGTTCTCCTCGCCCGCGAGTCTTCATAGATTTCACTCCAGCTCGCGATCCTCTCGTCGTCGTCGCAGAGCGCACCTGGGGGAAGAATCCCATCCCATCACGTCAGCCACGAACACATTGACGGTTGCCCTCCGATGGGCACCCACGCACCTGGGTGATATCTGCACTCTCCCATCAGGCGTTCGCGACCTGCGTCATACACAGTGCGACAGTGCCCACATGTGTCCCATCGGGGCACAACGTCGCCATCCGCCGGCACGCCACGACGGCTCGGGCGGTGCTTCACGGTGAGCAGCATCGCCGACAAGGCGGCCTCGGAGCTCGAGTCCGCTTGCGCTAATGCTATCAGGCTGTTATGGAGCCACTCTGGCGGGCACGCGGGGAGAGCGCGGCACAGCGCACGCAGGCGGACCCCGCGGTCTGCGCGCAGAAGCTGCTCCGTGATCTCGGCCGTTTTGAGTGCCTCGGAGGAGAGGGGCAGGGGGTCAGCGGTGTTTGAGCTATCTTCCGCCAGCCTGGTCAGAAAGTCTTTGTCCACCATGCTGACATTGCTGTCGTCGGCGGAGATCATGCTCATGTCGGACATGGAGACGTTGCTGTCCATCGAGACATCCGGGTCAGACATTGTTGAAGCTTTGACGTTGTTCACTACGCTGCTTCTTGAAAACAGGCTCCTGCATCAGCGAATTCCCGTGAGTACTGACTCCAGAGTCTACGCTCACCTTGTTCGTGGTTGCGGAAGTTTGGTACCGAAGAGCTGAATCACTCACCGTTAAACCTGGCACAAGACAAAGGGGGGCCACAGCTGCTCTCGCCACAACATACCCTAAGAAGCGCTCGAGCAGGCCACACCGATAGCACCCGCCACTTGCCAGTGGCAAGTAGCGGATGCTACGATAACCTCAGTATTCCGCGAAGAGTCCAGTGAACACACATTATGTCAAATAAAAACGATGATATCTTCACTGCAATGCAAGCCGCAAGAGTATAGATGTCATCACGAGGCTGAATCTTAGTATCTGGTGCGTTTTGATCTCGGGTCATCGATATCGTGCTCACTCGGCTTTCTCTATTTACATCCGTCGGCTCTGGCATTCGCCTCGCAGCAGGGCCAGATGAATCTTTTGGGATACTTCTTCCGATTCTCGTCCTTATCTATGATATCATTATATCTAACACACGTCCTAGTCATCCCACCTTTGGTGGTCGACGACAATCTCGCCTGAAACACCCAAAAATGGATTCGATAGCGACCGAATAGATGCCGACACACCTGGATGATACAGACATTCTTCCTCAACCCAGCGGGTGCTGACGTCGACTTCCTCCTCGCAGGTCCTGCATACGTCTCACCTAGAGATGCATCGCTCCTCCGACCTCTTTCGCTTTCCGCTTCTCAATCTTAGCCTCGTGAAAAGCTCTCGCCAAAAGGCGCGTTCAAGGTCAAGATTCCCACACATGAAATCCATCACCATGCCTCGCAGTCTTTCTTCCAAACACGCAGATATTGCACCGCATAGTTCCCGACGAGCCTTATCGTCGAGCTCGATTTCGTTTTCCGCATCCGAAGCGGACGAAGTGTCTGATTCTCTCCCCAAGTGAGAATCAGTCCAAATCCCGCACGGAGTGTGAGCCCGACAACTCAATAACGTCCGGCATCCCTAGTGGCTATGAGTCATGAGCAATGATTGTGCAGCAGGAGAGGTCACCGCACTTTTAGCTATATACTAACCTCCCTCCCTCGTTCAGGCATTGCTATGGAGATCGCGAAAGGTGAGTCATAATGACTAGTCGTCGTTGACAATCGAGTGGCGGGGTGCCTGGCTCTCGTGGCCAATAGCAACGCACCGATCTTGATCGTGAACGCGAACAGGTTACTTCTCCCCTACACTTGCTAGCTGGTCAACGAGCGAGTGCAGAATGCAGTGTGTGGATCAACTCTTCAAGTATCATCTGGTAGATGTGCTAGGAAATAGCATACAAGAGGCATGGGGACGTCAAAAACTAAAACCAATCGAGTGACATTAGTGCTTGACGCGATTTTGATCAGCCTGAGGTCCACTGATGCATGCTTGTCTTCTTCGCAACCAGAAGTCCCGCCACAATATCTGCAGCAAGACCAGTTGTAATTCTCTGGATACTCGTCGCAGCTGTGCTCTGCGTCAATGGGAACATGACAGTTTTCATCCCAGTCAGCCCATTCGTCCCAATTGACTTCCAGAAATCTTAAGCACAGAACATCACCATTGATGTGTGGCAAGCACAGGAACAAAGACAGGGCGGCTCATCTGGGTGATACTCATACTCTCCATGACTTCGTTGCGTGCGAACGTCAAACTACTCGTTGCAGTTGGTGCAGATCGCCCACTGTGGTCGTGTCGGAATCAGTCGGTTCAACGACTTCCGCCGCTCCTGATAGCGTATCTGTATTGAAGGCGACTACAGTGTCAGCAGCGACTCTTGAAGCCATCGGAGTATTCACAGATATCCTACCGCAATATGGGTTTAGTTCCTAGCCTTGCGTTCACTTCACACCTACGAGAGGAAGTGGTGCAGACCTCAGAGTGCTAACATTGACAAGTTGGGCATTCGAGATGAGCGATCTGATGTATAGTGCACGTGAGGCGGGTGCCACCTTTGAAATTGTGACTTGTTGATTTTGCTGTACGGCGGCCCTCTCGACAGAATGCTTATTTACATTCTTTGCACTTATATCTCTTTTGAAGCTATAGTATTCTCGTGTGGCACTTCCCATCTGATCCAGTGTCATCAACGACATACTCCCTGCTGTCATCACGGTTCAGCAACATCATGTAGCAAGAATCCATGGCCTCCCGGTGCAAGCTGCCTATCTAGCCGACTTTCGGACCTATTTTCTCAACCACCTGGAGTTGCGGCTGAATTTTTTACTGGCAATGGTGGAAACTTCTACCCTTTCTGGGTCCGCCTGAATGTTGAACGGCTGTGAACATGACATTTTCCATAAGATATCCGGATCAGGCACCACTAGGATTGATCGTGATGGCTGATGCTAATTTATGGCTGCGCATACACTGTGGCTGGTATCAAGTCAGGAATGCGGGTACAGCGTAGGTATATGTCCCCGTCCAACCTCGTTTCCGCAAAGTTTAGACTCATCTCGCCGATATTGATACAGACGCAAGCTCCTCAGTGTCGTTCGAAATACGATAGGTCAGCCCATATGCAGGAGGTGACACTATCACTACTATGGGTGCCTATGGCTTTATCGGCGGCACTCCGCCCTAGCGGGATGCTGTTCGATCCGTCGGCTGGCTGCAGACATGTTCAGCGTTCAAGGTCATTCGATATTTCTCACATGTCGTCCAGATGAACTTCTTCATGGGAGATCCCTTCTGCACTAGCTTCGCTGTAGAAGATTTGCCGTTATGCGATCTTCCGGGATAGATCATGGACGCAAATTTCCTAGTACCAGGGCTTCGTGGTTACTACTTCTGTCGAGGAAACACGCAACCCGCCAAGACGTCACAGACATTCCCCAACGACCTGACGGGCGTCGGATAGTTTTCTCTCCTCCGTCTCGGGACGGAAGGTTGCTCCGGCTTTTCCGCTGGTGACTAACTTCAGTATCTAAACATGCAGGAGACGATCATGATATCAGGCCCATCCGTGTCTTCCAGCTTCATGACAATACCACCCTTGCGCCTATCGCCTGGGTAAACGTCAAAAGCTTCACTTTTTATCGAGAGACACTCCCTCATGCGCACTTGATGCGGACGTTTCAAGTTATGGACAGCCTGGACAATCCATCCAACAATTCAATAATACCTTTTATGTTTATGAAACTCGCATGTGCAATCGCGACTGATGGACGAACGACATTCATGTGCGTCAAACAAACGATACTGTCTTACCGTGCCAATTTCAGCGGCAAAACACAAGTACAAGTCGACGGTGTTGTGCAGCACGAGCTCGGACACGCCTTTATCTGACAGTACAAGCTGCGACGTTTCAAACTGGTTCAAGCCACCGCGCTCGCCAACGGTGACGTACCGATCGTCGATCTTGATCCCAATCGCACGTGCGGCCTGATCACTGCGCGCTTTCTCCCGAACCTGACCACTGCCGCCTGCGTCTCCTCCGATACTCGCTTGGGCAGGCCTCCTCCACGCTCGCCATGTCCTTCAACGCAGCAGGGGACGTCTTCACCGGCGGTAAGAGACGTATGATCACCCACGCCTCCGGGAGCACTCGAGAAATTTACATCGATCTTTCGTAATTCAACGAAGACGAATCCGAAATCTGCGTAGAACGTCGTTATGTGTCGCCATTATACAATTGGGATTGATTCCCGTGATCATAGGGTGAGCATGCCACTTGCTCGTGGTCTTCCGGTTGTCTTCTGGACTCGTAACCGACGGACCACGCGTTCCACGAGCTTTGCTATCAGTTCTCCGTCTCGCACTGCCTGCTCAATGGATATAAGTGCATGCCTGGCTATCTGACAGCGGATCGGACGTGCTGCACGCTGAGTGCTCTGTCGCAGGGTCGGTGAACAATTGATCTATTCAAATAGTAGGGCGCCGACAGCCATTGCCGATCATCTCGACTCTCGAGCCATGTCCTTGGGCGAGCAGTCCGTCGTTTTTGTGCGTGCCTTTCCCGAGTGGCAAGTCCGGGAGACTGGAGTGCACCGTGCCTCTTTTTACCTCCCGGGCCGAGTCCCAGCTCGGCGGCTTGCTGCTTCCGCCCTTTGTGTCTTCAAGGACGGACATCCATGGGCCATTCTTATCTACTCCGTCACTCGGGAACAGCCTTGGCGGACGGACTACGAGACCCACGCCAGCGGCCAGATTCGCTTCATCTATCCTTATCGGAGGCTCGTCCGGTTACAGAGCCCGATGCATTTGCCTCTACACGACGCCGGTACGTAATTACAAGTCAGCTTGCCTCTGTTCGCCTGCAGCCCTCCGTGGAGCTGGGGCGCACCTAGTCAGGATCTTCGTAGCCTCACAGTTGACAGAATGAGGGAAGTTTATGAAACGCATCAGCACTACGGGAGAACGCAGAGGCGTGCACATGGCGCCCTCTTGTATATTAGCGCTGGGCTCGGAAGTCGCAACCACTCGGACCAACGCCTGAACTGAATTCTACCGAAGAGGAAATACAGCAACAATACATACAAAAGCCATCGACGCAGTGGGACTGTATAATGCATACGCACCGGCTACAGAGTGAGAGAGATACTATTCCTACATGATGTATAATCCCGGGATACCCCAAAGTTGGCAAGAACAGTATACCCATACAATCTCGGACCGAAATGGTACGCTCGGCACGTTCCATAAGTTTTGGGTTCTTCCATGCTACACGGACTTCAAGATGTCCTCGAGAGGCGCTGCGATCTCTTCCGGATTACCTATCCAGCGGATGATCTGGTCTCTTATGGTGATAACAAAGACTGCGACGACCTCCGTGAGCGTGTGCTTTGCGGGACAAGTGGCGGCTTACCGAGTGGGATAGAGAGATTCTGCCCTGGCTCGAATAGTGCTGCAGCGGGTAAGAAGAAAGCCATCCGTGAGTGAGCGCATGACCCCAACAACATGCACACCTTCGACGGCAACACGCTCCGAATCAATATAAATTGGGTAGTCCATATCGTTTCTTGAATCGATAAAGTTCTTCACGACGGCCCTGTCTATCTCCGCCTTTGTAAATATGCCTTCGTGGTTGAACGTGATAACCTTAACATCGGGCTCCGTGGCAACAATGTTCGACAGGATGCCGCACACCACATGGCACGGCTGCGGCGGACCATTCAGTTCTGACAGAGAAGTGGCCGCACGACCACACACGTACTCGACACCACCTGCGAGGAGGAGCGGCGCTGTCAGCGGACGTGCATGCCGCCCGAGGCGCAGTGTGCACTCACGACGCCCAATATTCTATGATGAGGACCTTCTTGTCCCGCCAGTCATCCTTGCTCGGGCGGATGCATTCGAACTTGTCCATGTCGAGCCACTCTAAATCGGTCTTGCTGCCCAGAAGAGGGCTGGTCCATCCTGGGCGCAGGAATGCCGGGGGACCCTTCCTCATCTGGTCCTCTAAGGCATCCCACGCGGGCAGGCGCGCCTTTTTCATAAATCTAGTGACGACGACGGGATCATGTGCCGCCTTGAATCTAGCTATGCACCGTGTCAGCGCGCGTGTGTTCAGCGGAATGCCCGACTGTCTGACTTACCGACGGCGGCATCCCATAGTTCTGCGCGACAAGTGCGCGCGTGGGTCGATGGGCAGGGTGAGAACCACGGCGTGTGGAGGGGATAGAACGCCTACCTTGATCCCATTTATCCTCGTAATAGGGCTGGAAGGCGGACCAGATATTTACTCTGAAGTCGTTCATGGCAGCAAGCTCCTCCGGAGATTCGTGGGACGATGGGAACGCCATTTCCGATAAGAGATGAGAGACAATGTCTGGGAAGACAGGATTAGAGGTAGCGAAACGGAATGGATATGGGCAAACATACCGACGAAGAGGGAAGAAAAATATGGGAAGGGGAGAGAGACAGCGGATTTGAGAGAGGGATGGAAATGACCATGGACGGCAGCATCAAAAGACAGGATAGGGGCTTTAACATCAAGGAGCAGGTCGGAGCAGACTGATAAAATGGATGCGCGCACAAATCGGTCTGGGCCGACTCATTAATCAAACTGCTAGAATCGCCCTTGCCGCCCCCATCACGTACGTAACTCAAAATTACCTCTTGACATCAGGAACAACATGGCGTCAATAAAAAACCTGGACGTTGAGGGGTTTGAACCCTCGACCTCATGCAGTGTTGTCATCACCCTCGATGCAAAGCAGGCGCGCTACCACTGTGCCAAACGCCCATACGAGTACTCCACGTTTTTAATATATCTACTTTGAATACAAGTCATTTGCAAGTCAATTGTAATTGATATATTAACATTTAGTTAACACTCACTATAACGTGACGACAAATGGATTGCCTAGTGCTATTTGACAGTTTCTTATCGGGTTGCCTCTCGTGATTATATCATTAGATAGTCTTATAATTTGTAACCGTATTTGTCCTACATAATTCGGATTCATTACAATTCAGACACTTTGTCTGAACACCGAGCTCGAGCCCCACTGTGAGCATGGGAAGGACCTACAAGCTGATCAAACGTACGCGTGCGCGTGATACCCAGATTTCCAATTAGCGGTAGAGCTCCCATTCACCTCATGATTCATGACATCGACATTTCATATTTCCATTGGTGGGACATGTAATTGGTCCACAACAGCCGGCCACTTTGACAGGCAAAACGCAAGCGCAAGCTACATATATTGACACTATCGATACAATGGCGGGAATAGAACTCGGACGAGAATGGGTCGGAATGATAATACAAATCGGATCTCCGAACCCCGCACCTGCTTAGCGCGAGATCAGAGACACACGTTTACACGAGCGAGTGAACAAAAACTAAGAATCTTCGGTTTCCGTACAAGTTCCCCGGTCCCTGAGACTCTCGGTGCAGTTCAGCGACGAGATCCCCACGGCCAGAAGACTGGTACGGATCTGTGTGGGATGGATTTCAGCATTGCCGTTAATTAGTGCGAGTTTCAAGAGAAGAGCCATGACGCCGAAGACGTAAAACAATGACAGCGGGGGAAAGCCGTTAGTCCTGCCCTACATCAAGAATAGGGTGGAAAATCAAATTGCTCAGTCACCAGTAAAAAGACGAATATTCGAGGCACCATCCTACTTCCCCTAACAATAGGATAGTCATAGATAATAGCATCGGCGAGAAAATGGCATGATCTAGACCAGAAGTTTGCTCAAGCTTGAGATGCTGGGACTAGAAGACGTCATGCCGCGCATGCTGCAACAGAAGCAGAGAACATGACGGCAGACAAGCTCATCAGGCTTCCAAAGTCTTTATGGCTGGTGAAAGAGGGTCCGTTACGCGGACGAGAACAAGGTCCAAGCGAGAAAAAAAGGGGATAACAAATGCGGAGCGCAACATTACGACAACTGTAATTGCGTGGATGTGAGGTGCTGTAATATCAGACTAAGCATGATACCCTGAACTAAATGGATATCTTGCGGACCCGGCGACAGCACATTTCATTATGAGACGCCACTCACCGCTTATACTCATGCCAGTTCGGATCATCGCCGAACTTTTGATCGCCTGCCTTCTAATTGGCACGAGCCAGCATCGTCAGCAAGGGTGCACAGGTAGCATTTCCACGGACATACCTCAAGGGGAGGTACACCTGATACCTTCCGAAGCAAGAACCACATCAGCAGAGGACTCCCGCCAGCTAGAACCCACGTTGCCTGCGGAAAGAAGACGGTTTGCAAACTCTTCAGAGAAAGCAGCCAGATACCGGTCCAAAGGCCGACCTCGCCAACGTAGCTACAGAACGCGGTAAGACATCGTATGAGTGGAAGGAAAAAAGTCGAGGGACAGAAAAGCGCGCACTTAGGGTGGCGACTGATGCTCCAAAGCCCATGTGTAATAAATTTTTCGTCGTGTTTTCTGTTGTTCTTTGCGTTACGCCAAGCAGTTTTCTGATGGTCAGCAACTGAGACGAGGTATGTTAATGCATGCCGCGAACCAGAAGGCCAGAGGAAGTGTAAGGTGGGCTCGGAACCAATCATAACGCACCAATCTCAAACAGCCAAGAGCCGGCAAAAAGAGCAACAGAAAAATAGTCAAGAGCAGATAGTGGAGGATGGGCGACAGCGGGAAGGCTGTTCGCCTTTTAATGGAGTGAATCAGCGGAAAGTGATAAGTCAAGGACGTAAAACACGCATACGAGATAGACAGGTAAACCGGCGACGAACACCCACGTGGCTGCGATTCAAGTTAATTAGATGTTGTGACGTATATTACTTCCACCACAAAATTACATACCTTGGCCCACCCAGAATCCAGTAAATTTGGCAGGGTTATGCTTGACTCCATCAAATCTAGAGTCACCACCAGCTTTGAGAGCTCTCTGCAATTCTAATAAGTTTACGAAGTTCAAAAAATCGGCTCAGACAGGCGCATACAGTGACCAAAAAGCCGCCAAGGCGCGTGCTCCACGCCAGAATGGCGGCATTCAGCAATAGTTGACGTGGCGAAAAGCTGGTAAGTGGAGGAAGAGCGGTCAAAGTGCCATCCCAGTACTTGGCTTTCACCGAGGGGTAGTATAGAGATACAAAGGTGGTTGAGACGAATCCGAGTGCTCCGCCGAGATCAAAAAACTTCTCGTTTGCCTGGGGCACAAATATGGCAGCTAGCACTATAGTAAATCGGGGGCAACATATTATGTTAGATGTTGCACGCTGAGAAATATAGACATGCTCACAAGTTTGAAGACCATATGCGCTTATTGCAGTAGGAATGAGACTAGAAAACAGTGGCATAATTACTGGGGGGTGATGCTTCTATGCAATCCGGCATCAGCTCGTCAGTAAGGTCGAAGATGTGCGTTGCGAATATCAACGCACGGTATAAAGGATAAACGGACAATGTTGGGAGAGCAAACAAGGTCGATGGCCTGACGGCGACAACAGCGGACAGAAGGCAACCCCTTGATTTGGAACTCCGTCCGAAGCTGTCAACCGTCCAAATCCGTGCTGGTCTTCGCTCTTAGCACACTATATTCATCGTCATTGCCTCTACGAGATACATCACACTCGCCCTCACTCAAAGTTACCTACTGACCAAGGAATCGCTATTTAAGAAGCGCAGCACTGTCGAAAATAGCTCGGCGGTCATCCACAATACACCTCAGGAATCCCAGTGGCCAAGCAATCAAATATTGGAAAACTCGCGAGAGGATTTACTGTGAGGTAGTCATGGAGTCCCGTTAGCACTTAACACCCACACTACTGTTTCAACGGTCACGCTCATGTGCCTGTTACCGCGGGATGCGGGTCCGGTTGAGTATCTACACAAGTAAGGCTCTGCTCAACATGCAGTGAGTGTAAAATCGTCGCATTGACCAAGCTCACCATGAGATGTTTGGAGCAGCCTCACATTCAAGAATTCGTGGGGCACAAATCGCAGCATCAATCATCAAATAGTGCGCTTGTGACATAGCTTGTGGATCAGTGCTAGAAACAGACGATCATACTCTTCTTGACGAGAAAGACAAGCGGTTGCTCGGATACGGTGCGCCGTCATTAACCCGAAAGGAGAATACTGTGCAGGCGATCAACTTCTAACGATTTAGAGAGGTTGCTGTCTGGGATCCCAATACACAATTCGGATCGAGATAGAAGAAGATTAAAATCCATTGTTGAAGTGGTATAATAATTACTGGACTTGCAGATGTGGCCTGATCAGGACGAAGGAAGAAGACGTGTGGCCCAGTTGTGCGATTGCAAGGTGCAGAAGACAAAGTTTTCGTCTCTATTGAACATAGACATGTGAACGAGAGCGCAACAAGTGTAACACAAGATGCAGGAATCGTCGCATAGGCAAGGCTCGTTTACAAGCGGGCGGTAGTACGTGGCCGCCGAACTTGGAGTGACGGAGGTAGTTGCCTGTTAAGGATACAAATCGGGTTGATGAATCTGAGATTTGGGATCTGAGTGACGTGACTATCACGTGAGCGCTACTTCCGGCCAGGATGAATTCTTGAATCTGCACTACAGCCACAGGGACGGTATAATTTGTGTCAACAGTATCTGCCGTGCGCCCGTCGATCGAGGTTGAGTATGTACGTTCCTATGATTCATAAAACGCTTAAATAACCGTCAAGAAGATTTATAGCGTTGGTCGTGTACCCACCACGACACTCAAGCTGTTTAATGGTCCCGACTATGCCAATACAATGTGTGTTCACTCTTATAGTTATCCTACGAAGTTTTTGTCTAATGACTACTTTGCACTCAACCTGTCATGGATATATACAACGTGCTTTCACGCGCACTCTGATGAGTCCTACACAGCCGGCAATTTTGCGCTCTGAGGATTCCGTCTAGAATGCCGCTCCTCAAAGTTGATATAAAAACTGATTGCTTTCGGTATTCAGGATTCCATTATCTTGCGTGTCCAATGTATATGACCGCTCTCGAGTAATTTCGTATAGGAAGCTGTGTTCTGTGGACACTTTGGGTATCTAAGTAACCCGGACCCTGAGACCTGCTGAACGACGCATTTTGATCAATTGAGTGAATGTGACTAGAGTAGTCGCGTGGAATTTCAACCTGGACATCATTTCGGGCAGGCCTATTTTCTATATAAATCGTTTTCTGCAGGCTTCAATTCCAAGATGATGGAGGTCAACCCAGGCCTTGTACGCTACTTTTTGTCGCGAGGTCATTTTCGACGCAGTTCAGCCTTGAGATCATCTCTGCTAGGTGTCATCCGAATATCTTATGAGATAAAAGTAATTGTCCCCTACCTCAGGTTTGTGCGCAGGTGAATTGGTTGCCTCGCAGCAACGCGCCACAACTGAAGATCCAGATCTCACGGTTTCCTGACAGTGGCAGCTGCGTGACTTGCTTTCTCCTCTCACTGTCCTCTGTGCCGTCTGGTCCGGGCCCCTCAAACTTATTCCATCTTCCTCGGGTTATTCTAACAGATGAATGTTCAAAAAAGTTCTGCTCGTGTCCCGAAACGTCATGAATGGTGGATATTGTCTACTGACACCAAACAGCCACGGTCCGCGGCGCAAACTAGAGACAACTCCCCCCAGGTTTGTCTACCCGTAGTGATATACCCACTCGAATGTTTACGATCATCTGAAAAAGGTCAGCGCCTTATTAACACCGCGGACTCCGTTCGCGATATTCATCTCTGCCCCCACATAACTTCCTCTGTACATGCGCGAAAATTATTTGGGGCCGCTATCAACATGCTTATCTCTTGATTGGGTCATCTACATCACCTGCATAATGCATTTACAGATAAGTATCAAGCACAGAATTACTAGAATACACTTCTAAAAGCTGGGTTTGGCAGCAGAACACAATGGATACAAAAAATCCCACTAATCCGTGTCGAGGCCTTACTCTCCTCCCATGTCTGACTCTCCTTCTGCATCTGCATCCGCATCATCCTCTCCATCTGCATCATCCTCTCCGTCCGCATCTTCATCGATCTCTCCTACTTCCATCGAATCATCTCCGTCCATCCGCTGCGCACCCGGTTCACTCTCGGGTAGGAGCTGCGTTGCGATTACACCCGGGGATATCTTTTCCGAATCAGCGAGCGCATCTTCTGGCACGAAAACTGTGTCTTCGCTGGGCACGCTATGTCGGCTTGTAAGCGCCGTCTGCGGCGTACCGGTGTCTTCATACTGCGTGTTCTCGCCAGGTGTCCTCGTCGCAGGTGTGTTCGCCCTGTGCGGCATCTCTTGAACGTCGTCATGCAGACTTGGATCCTCGGCATTCAAACGCTCGTCATCTTCAAGTCTCTCAGGCGCCGAAGGGTCGTCAGCTGCAGGCGCACCTGATACACGCGAGCGAACATGAGGGAAGGGGGAATCAACATCCGCAACTACACTACCGTTCAGCCGCGAAGACCGTCGTTGCATTCTCACCGCTCTAGGCGTAGTAGGTATAGGGGCCTCGCTGGTTGTTCTACGCGGTGCCCGCCGCACGGTCAGAGGTGGCGTCTGGACCTTCTCAATCTCAGGAGATAGGGAATCTACTCGTCGGCGCTTGCGTGGCGAACTAGACCGTTGTGTCGACGCTGTCCTTTTGGTTGCATCCAGCACTGGATTAGACCTAGATCTTAGCTGCCGCACTCGGTCTTCCTCCTGCACGAATCTGCTTGCGTCGCTAGCTCCTGGGCTTCCGAAATTCATCCCATTGGGCTTCGCCACGATGTCTACTGCTATCCGCTCGGAAGCCCGGCGACTGGGTATGGGTCGTGGCTTGCGTAAGGCCGACGGGTCATCACCAGAGGTCTTTCGCGTGTTTGGAGGCGAGCCTCTACTGCGCAGTTGGCGTCTGGATTCCGCAGAGAAGTCTTTCTCCAGCTGCTGTGCGAGTGCCCGGTCCTGCTCTAACTGCGCAATATCTTCTGCTCGTTGCGTGTTCAGCGGAAGAACTTCTCCGATCGGCTCCGGTTCCCCGACCAGCGACCCTTGTCCAGGGGTCGGTTCCGGCGTCGATGGCAGGGGCAATCCAGAAGTAACCTCCGCGGTGCTGACTGCCGCTGCCTCTGGTTGATCCTTGGATGGCTCGTGAGAAGACGACGCATTGAGGACGTTATCGTCATCGAAGAGCGAAAACGCCGGAAGCTTTGTGGCGATGATGCCCCCAGTCGGTGTCGGGTTAGATGGCCCGGTCTTCGGGGCTGCAGGCGTAGTGGGCGCTGAAGGAAATTCCGATCCAGGTGAGGCCGGATCGGGGGGCTGGCTAGCTGACTTGCCGTCCTCCGTTGTGCCTGAGGGTAGCTGCTCCGACTTTCTCGTTCTTGCTAGGATGAATGGACTCCATTTCAATTTCTCAGGCTTGAGCGTGAGATAATTTTTTGCCTCCCATCGAGTCATGTACTGCTCTACCTCCTCGGCATCCCAGCGAATGTCATACTTCGTGGGTGGTACGAAAGGACCTTTGACTTTCTCGTCGTCATGTGTCTGTGTACGTTGCAAATGTCTCCTAGCAACTCCATTTTTACGGCCTTTGGGAACCCTGATAGCCTGACCGGGTAGCGGTTTGGGACGGTGCGCACTGTCATCCACTTGAATCATCTGAAGCTGTGTAAGTGTACAATGAATATCTTCAATAGTCATTGCAGTGGCCGCACTGATATCTGTTCATACAATGGCAAGTCAGGTAAGCAGTTTTCATCATCCGAGTTTCAGATTTACCTTCCAAGCGTGGATAAGGCGGGGACGTCCTGAAGTATCTCATGAGTGCAAACGTCCAATAACTTTTGTATCCCAGTGCGCCAAGGGGAGATAGGGGTTTTTCGGGCGACCCGGGTCTTTGTTCTTTCCTAGACAGTAGATAACCTTATACCATATGTATCAGCGGGGTTGTTTTGTACAAAAAAAGACATCGACTACGCACTAAAGTCGATGAGTAACTGGCCCCACCCTTGTCGCTGCCGAACCGGAAGTGTCATAATGCAACTAACGTTGTAGTCCTTGGGGCTTTGCTTCTCTTTGCTAAAATATCCAACAAAGCGTGCGCCCATGTCGTCGAATTCAGTGATGACATAGAATAGAAAGGGCTCCACATCGTAAAACAGTGATTTGTGATCCAGAAACATCTTGGAAAGTAAGCACAAATTTTGGCAATAGATTTTGTTCTTGCGCCCGTCTACCTCGAATATTGATATTGAGGCGTCGCGGTAAATCTCGTCTCCGGGGGGATGTCTCATCTTGCATTTCAGCTACATCAAATCCATGTCAGAAATTCGAACCAAATAGAGGGTACAAAAGAACTCACCTGATGGCGACCCGCAAGAAATTGACTCCTCATATATTTCAGACAAAATTCACAGTACCATAGACGCCCGTCAGGTATACTGGCGTACTCTTCAGGAAAAGGCGCATCGAACCACGTCTCAATATCGTATTCTCCAAATCGAATCCGCTTTATTCGTGGACCATTGGGTGTTTTATGCGAATAAGTATCAGGTGTCGATCGAGGCAGGGATTCGGACCGGTCAGGTGTGAGCGGTACCGCAGGTGCAGTTTGCTGGTGTGCGGCCGAGCGCAAAGATGGTCTTGTCGATGGACCAGCACCCGCCGTCTCAAAGACCTCGAAAGGCGTTGGACGAGAAGCAAGCTTTTCCTATCGAACAGTCGATTCTGGTTATTCCATGAGCGAGGAAGAAATAAATCAGTTACCTCGGCAGCGACACGACACTTCTCAAACCGTTGCTTGTCACCATTGGTTATGGTTGTTGCCGACGTGTCCCTGTCCTCCGAAGTCAGTATATCGTCAAACATGCCTCTCGCGACCTCCTCCGGGTCTTCTTCGCGCCCTTTCCCTTTGTCTCGAGGGGGTAACCGGAGCCGGATGACGGGGACAGATTTAAAGGGTGAAGGGGGAGACGAGGGGGGAGCAGGAGATGACAAGCGAAGGCGCATCCGTTTGCCGGGTCTGGGAGCCTGAACATCGTGGTTATGACATCCCGAGCCGTCTCGTGTTGGCATCTTCCCCTTAGAACGATGTTTCTTCTTTCCCCTGTGACCCCTCAGCATTGCAGTAGTCCCGCCATCAATACCCATCTCTGGTTCTTCATCACCAGTGATAGCTTCGGAAATCGTGTCATCATTTGTTCGAGACGAGGAAGCAACAGAAGGAGCTCGATAGGACGTGAGGTGTTCAGGCGGGAGCTTGGTGCGATATTCCGCCGAGGGTGCATCAAACATGAGTGTTTCCGTAGATCCTAGTGCTTCGAATTGATGACCCGCCTGTGTAGGGAGCACTGTTTGTGGAAGCTCAGGTGGTATAGGTGGACATATAGGACAATGCCATCTTCCGGGTGGCATCTCTACAAGAGGCGGCTGGAGACAATCCATGTGCCAACCTGACAATACATGAGCCTTTTTTCTCCACCAGACGCCACGCAAATACGCACCTCTGTCACAGAAATCGCACATAATCATCCTATTCTACACGAGCGTGTCAAGACAAATCAGAACAGGATGCTAACAAAACCAGAACTGACCTCCCCTTCCTTCTTGCGACAAATTTCGCAATTCTTGCATTCCGAACATATCCAAGGATATAAACGAATGGTCTCACTCATCTCGACCAGTTTCAAGCAGCTAGGATGTCCTAATGCGACTGATGTCAGACGTCATTAGCCAGAACAAAAAGTGTCGAGACTCACCGCTGCGCCCGCACTCTGCGCAGCTTACCATTAACTCTGGCTCCCCTACCTTGTTTCTGGAGTTGTCACCCTGACAAAGCCCACATTCCTCTTCCCGACGAGGAGCCCGCTTCTTCTTGATCGGCTTAGTAGGCGGTGGCGTTGGCTCCTTAATTGGTAAGTATTGAGGTAGCTGTGGTGCGAAGGGATCACCCTGAGGGCCTTGGGAATACTGTCTTTGAGGGGGACTGGTATGCTGATGAACGTATGCGAGAGGGATGGGATCCTAGTGTATATTCAACACAATTAGTCTCGCCGCTACACGCCCGTGGCGACCGCGAAACCGCGACGCGACGCGTTAATGGGCTCCCGCGTCAATCACTGGATTCACTCCTGAATGTATGCTCACCTGCTCTTTATTACTGCTGCTTCCCTGTTCCAACAGCATAGAATCAACCTGGGGCGTACTGAGGGCAGGATCAATTGGAATGTCGTCGCCGTTGCTGAATGCGTGAAGATGAGAGTATGGCGTTTCCGAATGAGAGGTGACGGACTCGACAGGGAACACGAAACCGCTCATCTCTGAGTCGAGTCTGCCAGCCTCTAATGAGGGTAGACCCAGCGCGAAAAACCAGAAGCCCGTCGCCGTCGTCGTCTGTAACGGCGAGCCGAGTTTAGATTGTTTGTACTTTGTTTGGCGATGTGGGACTCCAGTGGCCAGCGTCTTTCAGCGAGCCTCCGGTTGAGACTCAAGAACTCAAGTCATCCAGCCACGCTCGGCGTTGGAGAAGGCATCTGGGGTCCACAGGTGGGAATCTCAGAGACACGCACAGAAACGGGGGATTCAACGGGAGTTTTTGCCAGTTCACCCAGAGACTCCTTACAGCCACTGGCCTGGCGGGCGTTAATTGATGCATTTTAGTCACGTGTATAAACATCCGGGATCGCTGCCAGTGCCACAGTCAATGTGCACGGTTGTGCTTGATATATGCTTCAAGGCCGGTTCACGACGAACAACCAGGACACCCGCGACATGCAGTGCATATGCATTGTGTACGGATCGATACTGTGGCAATGCAGCTGAGGGTAAGAGCCGAGCAGGTACGACAGATAGGCCCGACGGCGCGGGAGACGCGCAGCCAAGGCGTCTTGATTTTGCCACTGCTGGGCAGGAGGCCAGCGACTATCCCATCATGTACCGATGGGGACGATGGCAGGACGATGAGGGCGCTGGAGGCGGTCGAGCGAGGAGAAAACAGGGAGACCCAGGCTGTGTATTAAGTCCTGCTCCATGGCTCTGGACGAAAAGGGATTCGTAAGAGGTGGCTGAGCCGTGCAAACAACAAATAAGGCTCCGTGGGCAGCGTCTCCCAGTTGCAACTCGCCCTCGGTGAATCAGTCAGATAATCCGTCCCCTCCCTTCTTCATCGTCTACCACCACGTCGTCCACCACAACACTCACCATGCAGGCCGCGGTGCACGCCATGGCACCGCAATTGCTGCCCCAGTACACCCACACCCTCAACCGTCCTCTCAACGGCAATCTCAACGCCATGCCCACACCCCCAGTCGCAACGCGCAAGCGCAAACGTGCCCACCAGTATACCGTCAGCTACAGCGAAGTCCAAGAGGTCGACAGTGCCGGCAAGGTTCGCGACGTCATTGTCATCGAGGACACTCCTCCGCCTTCTACCATTTCCCCGTCCACGACCCATATGTACTCGTCGTCGTACCAACCCCCGGTTTACTCCGCACCTATCCGCACGAGGGCTCGAGCAGCGGCGGAAGCGCAAGCCCTCTCCGCTAGCACGTCGTCGCTCACCGTTGGCGTACCAGCAGCTAAGAAACGACGGAGGGATCCTGCTGATGACGCGGGCACTCTCTCCAAGCGGGTCCACAATGGTCATCTCCAACATGCTGTGGGTGCAAACAAATCTTATGCAGATGGCAGCGGGACTGCCGCAGATGATGTGCGTATGCGAGGACCACTTTCTGACTGGCACAAGCCTTACTGAACCAACACTCTAGGCTTCTAAAGAAGGGGCATCCTGTGACGACAAAGAGGGACACTATATAATTGTCCCTGACGATATCATCAATCGACGATGTGAGTGTCGCTGTTTTGGCATTTCCGTGTCGATTGCTGATTCCCCTCGTTAGACCGTACCGTTCGTCTTTTGGGACAGGGGACGTTCGGCAAGGTTGTGGAGGCCGTCGACATAGAATCAAGTCGTAGAGTGGCCATCAAGATTATTCGTGCTATTCCCAAATACCGCGATGCGAGTAAGATGGAAGTACGAGTACTACAGAAACTCAAGGAGCGCGATCCCAAGAACATAAAGTACGTGTAATGCATCTGTTGGTCGCACGTAGTTTCTTACTAACGCGCTATGCAGCAAATGCATTCATCTGTTGCAATGGTTCGACCATCGAAACCATATCTGCCTAGTCTCAGAACTACTGGGCATGTGTGTGTATGATTTCCTGAAGGAGAATGATTTTGCGCCTTTTCCTCGACAGCACATACAATCATTTGCCCGACAACTTCTCGGGAGTGTAGCATGTAAGTGAAACATCGTAAACATCAGTCTGAGAGCTGATGGGGATTCTGTTCAGTTCTTCACGATCTCCATCTTATCCATACGGATCTGAAGCCAGAGAATATCTTATTAGTTAACAATGGTTATCGAGTTGTCCAGATTCCTGTAGCAGGAACTCGGGTGTGTTTGCCTGCATACTTCTTAATCCTTCCGTCCATGATTCTGACTTCCTCGGCCTCGCAGCGTAATGCGCCACTGCGGACGAAACGTATACTAGATTCTACGGACATTCGTCTAATCGACTTCGGGTCTGCTACTTTTGAGGAAGAATATCATTCAAGCGTGGTATCAACGCGTCACTATCGAGCCCCTGAGATTATTCTCGGTACGTAGCGTGTTGCTGATATCTACGTAGCTTAAGGGCACTCATATCATCTACGACAGGGCTAGGCTGGTCATACCCCTGCGACGCATTTTCGTTGGGGTGTATCCTTGTGGAGTTCTATACTGGAATAGCTCTCTTTCAGACTCATGACAATCTCGAGCATCTTGCCATGATGGAGCAGGTAATGGGTAAAATGCCGGAGCGTTTCGCACGAGCTGGTGCGCGCCATAAACCCGAGTTTTTCAAGGAGGGAAAACTGGATTGGCCTAAGCCAAAGGTATCAAGGCAAAGTAAAAAGGATGTGCGTGCCTGCCGGAGTTTACAGGTATGTTCCCCTCCCCTGGCATTGGTGATCTGTTTTAACATCTTGGTTGACTAGGAGATAATTCCCCCAACGGACATGATTAATCGACAGTTCCTCGACCTCGTCAGGAGGCTTCTTACTTTCGATCCTGCACAGCGGACATCCGTACGGGAAGCTCTCAACCACCCATATTTTTCGCTACAATCACCGAACGAACTGTGACATGCCCGTATGTTTCTTTCTTCCGATCGGATTCAATGTTGGGTATATTCAATGGACGGGCCGCCACGATGTATAGTGTATACCGTCGCCTTCCTTAGTACAATAATGCTCTATCGTGGTATGGTCGCTATCTGCTCTTGTTTTTCAACTCGTCTGCCTCAGGAGGTCACTACTACACGTGTACAACGATATACACTAGTGCGCAACGTTTTGTTTCGTCCTCTCCCTGCATTGTGGCTCCCTCCCCACCCTCATTCTGTGCCATCTTTATCTGTTTCTTTCCTGTGTTATGTCCCATTTGTGTATCTATTGTGACCTCTATGTGTTTTGTGCCTGAACGTATCAGTACTGAATTATATAGATACAGCCCTTTCTGCTGTTCGACTTGCAGCAGCTGGGGGACCAGGGTAGCCGTCCGCCGATGCGACGGCAGCATTGATGCAGGTAATTTGGCCTGTGCCTTCACTTCCAGCCATCTCTATGATTCCCCATCGCCAACATGGCAGCTTTTGACTCATCTATGCAGTTCTGGGGTTGGAGCCGTGTCAGCCGCGCATGGCATGTGGCCCAAAAGCCTCCGCTGCAATGTATCCAGCACTCGGCAGAAGACTGGCCGCAATGGTCCGGCTACTGCGACAAATCTGGCCAGCCCAGATTCGCACCGTCTCGCCAAGGACGTGGAACCTTTCGTAGCCAGCATCAGCACAGGTGATGCAATAGATCCAAGGAACGGAGTATTCGAGGTAAGCACACGCAGGAGTTGCCATTCAAGAGGAATGCCACCTCGGCACGTTCACCCACACAGGTCGAGCCGGCTCTCGGTGGGACAGAACACCCTGCATTCTCAGTACTAAAAACAGTCCGGACCCTGTGAGTGAGACCCCATCTGACGGCCTAGGGATGCGAACAAACCATATACGTCGTCACCGAGCTCACATAGGCAAGTCCTGATAAAATGTCGGATGGATTGCACAGCAATGCCTGTCATAGCCACTCATGGCGGCAAACACGGATAGCTCATACTAAAAACTGCTACTAAATCGACCCTGTCCTCTCCGTTCATTCAATGGAGATCAGCCGTCCTGCGCGAGGACGGCGAGCGAGATCTGGTTCGTGTTCTGGTTGACGGAGAAGTATGCGTTCTTCAGGAAGACATCGCCGACCTGAGTGATCCAAGTCAACACACGCGGCAGCAAAGGAGCATGAATTGAGCCTCACCAGCCATTCTGTCGCACCTCCGATCTCACCAGATGAGATACCGGAAACGCAATCGCCGGTGAGATCGTCCGTCACGGGCGCGAATAACAGGTCGAGAGGGTTGATCGCAAACGAGCGGCCACCAAACTCGAGGGCAATGCTCGTGTTGGTCGTGCATGGAATCGTGAAGCCGCCCTCGCCATCAGACTGAGCGCCAGGAATCGTCTCGTGTACGGCAGCGGCGTCGTCCGGGGGTGCAATGATGAGGGTTGTGCCAGTGTCGAGGATCGCGGTGCGGCCCGTGAGCCCGAGGTTCTGCCCGTTGGATGTGATTGCGGTGAGTGCACCCTCCCAGAAGCCCTCAGTGTTCACATTATCGAATGTCACGAGCGTGTTGGCATCGAACTTAGTGTCGTCGAGCCCGCCGAAGGTAATCTCACCGTCATTCAAGTCAGAGGCAAGACGGGAGATCTTGAAGGATGCAATCGCTTCACTGATAAGACCGGCGGACGCGAGAGCCTCAACAGGAGTTGGGACACCTTCCTCGGAGAGGGTCTAGGAAATCATTCACGTTCATCAGTTGGAGAGAACTTGTGCGTAGATTGTTTTGTCCTCACCGACTGCGCCAATCCCATGAGACCATCGAAGGGAATATCATCCGCAGAGAAGTCGCTGCTCTCGACATTCGCAACACCAAACGTGTGGTTGTTCAATGCCAGACCAGCAATGTTAACGTTATCGGAACAGGTGACACCCTCAACTTGGCCAGTTCCGTAGGTGACCTCAAACTGCTTGCCAATCGTGACGAAGCTAGATGAGCTCTCAGGACCGAGGAACGTGTGGTTTCCCTATGAATGACGGCTTAAGCAGAAGTGTGACGAATAATTTAAATAGCACGCACGCAACCCTGGGTGGTTCCCTCTGTTGTGCAGTTCTCCGACCCAACCCACATATCTGCAGAACCGCTGTCCATGAGGAATTTGAAGTCGGTCGGAGGGGTACCGATTTGGACTGTGGCGACATAACCAACATCGTTCGCCCTGGTGTGGTGACGACATGATCAGCCATAAGCAAATCTCCGCAAATACTATCCCCTACTCGATATCAAGGCCCAGGGAGTTGTTGGCAGTTGGTGCATTTGCCAAGGTCAGACCGCCGTTCTCAGCAGCTTCAACATCAATCTCAGGGATACCATCTGCGGTGCTATTGATGCCACCAGCAGATGCCGTCGACGCCGTAGGAGTGGCACTCGCACTTCCCTTAGCAGCCTCACCCTTAGCAGCCCTGCACACAGAGCGAGGTCAACGATATTTTTCTTGACAAAAGCGTTGGCCGGCTTACGCTTCACCGCTATGGGCACGGAAACCATCCTTGCGCTTACGGTTCTGCCGACCGACCGGTGGAACGTAGAGACGCTTGTTCAGGTTCGCTTCAAGATGGCGTTTGCTAGGCTGAACCCGACCGGTCATACGCGCATGGCGCTTAAGGCCGCGATTTATGTGCTGCTGAAGTAGCTGTTCGAGCAATGATGAATACTAGTCCAGCCCACAAAAAAACAAAATCAAACTTAAGGCATACGCACCACTTGGGGATGGATATCGGACCGAGCCTGATGAAGACGCTTCAAAGGAAGCGTGAGCATGTTGTTGTTGCGCTTCGCGGGGAGCGCATGGGAAGCATCGGCGAGGAATGAGAGCGAGACAGCGAGGGACGCGAGCAGCAGTGTGAAAGAGAGACGGAGCTGCATGGTTGGACCTGCCTAAAGCTGTTACCTGACAGAAAGAAAACTGAGAGCAGGAAAGAAGGGACAGCTAAAGGCCCGGCCTTGGGGAAGAAAGAGGAGAGAAAGGAAAGCTTGGAGAGTGATTGTCGTATGAAGCATGGGTTTATATATGGCGAACGCATGTTTGTTGCGGTCCATTGTCGTCAAGGCCACCTTCCATCGGATGAGCGTCAAAGCAACAATATCCAGCCACGGTGCCCTCACGTGTTCCTCAGCCAATCACAGCCCGCGTATAATTATAATCCGCAGCCCAGCCCATTGTCAGTGTGCCCCCGCTCTCCCTTGTTCTCCCTCTGGGTCGACTACCAGACACACTTCCCTGTACAGGGACAGCTTGTCGACATCATCATCACCACAATGCAGTGCTTCACGTCAGTACTGATGCACCGCTGCTCTTCCGCTCGTCGCAACACCCATTGAGAAGCCCAGCTAGGCGACTTCTGATTCTGGATACCCAGTCACGGCAACCTTGCATGGCTGATATTGATAGATGGCCATCTATCTATCTTCACTACCACCTATATAAAGTTGGGGTTCCTCGAACTGATATGAAGCGGGACATACGAGATAATTCTATTGGGTATCGAGTATCGTACGCCCGGTTCTGCGAATCGAGTGGCAGGAAGAACCGGCAGGAGCCAGACGGTTAGATGCGGACCTGCTACGTTTCCACCTTCATCGTCCACAGACCAATCGGCATCACACTTGCACTGCATCGGTTTATAAAATATTGTTGATAATTACACTGGGCTAGTCTGAAACTGACTCCACGAAGAGCTCAGTCAGAATTGTTTCGATTTGAAGGAAAGTATGCAACGTACCATCTGGTCCCCAGAATGTACCTCAACCATGGCAAAGTGTTGTAGAACCCGTCAGACACCACAAACAGATATAAAACAGTCCTTTGGTTATATAGCAATTGGCAAAATATGGAGCACGACATACAAAGTTGAATCCAAGTTCGAGAAATGGAAGCGCCCCCGAATCTCCTAAGTTTCCCGCGAGCTTCCCGGCGGCGTGGCGCCTACCGCCACCAAATCCGCTGTGCGCATCTTCCACCATGGCTATAGACGAAGCAAGAGCAGAGGAGCTGAAAGGTGCGTCTTCCTAGTCAGATAATTCTCAGTTGTGCCTTGAATGCGATTATTATCTTATAGCTAAGCTGAAGGAGCGCGAAGAGCTCATCCGGGAATCATGGGTTCGCGCTATGGAGGCTAAAATCGTGCAGGAAAACATCACCAAGTGCTACCGGATAGAGGGCGTAAATCACCACGAGAAGTGCAAAGACTTGGTAGAACGCTATGCAGCAATGTTACAGGATAACAAGGTGCGTCTACTGAATTGCACAGCATTTGTGGTGATGACGAACCACCCCCATAGGTCAAGGGCTACAAGCACATTGATGTTTAAAGTTCTTTATACCGCCTGCGCTCATGCCTATAAAATGCTTGGAACCTGGCATCGCTTCTCGTGTTTGACTCGCATTGCGCGATGTACCCTATAGTTTTTCTCGCTCCCAGAAGTGCCATATAATTTACTCAAGTGTCCGGAATGTGCGTATGAACTTTTGAAACACAGTAGAGGCGGATCGGGATAGCACAATCTCGAATAGAAGCTGTTGCGTATCTACACAACATGCGTTTGTACGTTCGCATCCAAACGATCCTACTTCTTCGCCTTCCTCCTTTTGCCTTCTGTGCCACTCATCTCAGTCCCACTCGTTTCGCCCCCACTTGTCGCTTCGCCGGATGCTTTCGTCTTACGTGTCTTGGCCTTCTTAAGGTGGTGTTCCGGGATCCATTCTTCCTGATATCCACCAGCACCCGATGCAGTGACAGTTACTGGAGCACTAACGGATGGGATCGAGCGAGCCTTGCGCTTAGGCTGAGGAACAAAGGTGAAGTACGCGTAGTAACCGAGACCGCCAAGAAGGAGGGACACAACCAAGTAAGTTGACCACCTAATTATACCAGAGTTAATTAAAGGGTGGGATCATTTCATGGAATCGAGGCTTACATCTTTAAGTCAAACCACGATAGTTCCGGCTCCACGATGGTAACAATCGAATCATAGGCCGTCACGCGATATGTCTCGCCCTGCATGTCATGTTTAGAGATACAGTCAGAAGAAATGATATGCGAACAAACCTCCGTTACGTGATCCAACCAAATGCTGAGCTTGAGGTCTCCGGGCTAATGTTTGAATCTAAGTGATCTTTTGGGCTCATACTTCAGCATAAAATCCGTACCTTGTACCTATAGTCATGTAAGAATACGGACACGTGAATTGCGAGGGGCAAGACTTACTCGCTATAGAATGTGTAGGGTAGCTGTATTTTTGCGCCATCAACCAACAGGACGTCGTACGACAACGAACTAGTCTGTCGCAGCATAGGGTGAGCACAACAAATTAATAAGTAGGTCACACATACATTTTTGACCAAAACATTAGACTCCGGATAGTGGAATGATCCAGCGATATTCTTGATAGTAATGTTACGATCTGAAAGGTTCTCCACACTCAAAAGTATCTTGTTGCGCTCTCCATTCACAACGTCTTGGTAGTTGAGTTTCAGCTTTATGTAGAGCTCGAATCTACACATGACAGACTTACGTCCAAACGCATTATCCTCCGGGAACGAAGCTGTAGCCAAGACGACGGGGTCCGCATGCTCTGCCTCCCCAGCTATGTGTTCGGCCCACCAATGACATGCGATGAGGTTATGCAGTAAAAATGTAACTCAAATTGTACACACCTGCGAGAACAGCCGGGACAAAGGCAAGAGAACCCAATATATAACCGAGGAGTGTGTGCAGACGCATTGCACCAGTGAACGCGTCCGGAAGGTAAGATGTGAAAGAGAAAGGGGAGGCTTCACATTTGGAGCTTCTGACGCGTTTGCCACGTCCACGTACGGGATTACCATATTAGGCAGCCAGTAATAGAGTCACGTGACCAACGCGATCTCATGACCGAATCTCTGAGAGAACGCCGAACGGTTCTGAACACCAAAAATTTAGTTGGACTATCTCTCTTCTCGCAAAGCTCGTAATAACCCCGAGAACTTGCATAGGATCGTTGCCTTTTTGGATCTAGGCTTTTTGCGTAAATGTGTTGACCTTCTCTGTTCGTAGATGGGCGCGTCAGGTTGGCAATGTGCTGTTTGAGTCTAGCCATGAAAGTAGTGCTAGTGATCACTTCGCTGCTCAAGGGAAGCTTGTCGACGCGCGCCATAGGTAGCCCTGCATTTGGGGCCGTATCGAAAAGGACGAAATGAGCAGAGAGTTTTACATAACTTTCGTGCAACTTTCATGTGCGACATCGTAGCACAAGCGTCATTGCTATCCACACTCGCAGATTGTGAGTCGTTTGTGTACGACGATAGATGATTGACTAGGACCATTCCAGATTTATGAATTTGCCGACTCTATGCCACGGTCTGGGTTCACTGACCAAAGTGCCCTGTATCCATGCGACGAACCCCAAGGGTTTGCGGCCGGCTTGTTCTAATTCTGCAGATAACGCGGTGGGCCTATCGGTTTATCATTCTCTTCACTGTCTCTCTCTCGCCACTCTCCCAGTCATCCCAGCATACTGTCATCAGGAAGCCATCCATTCCGCCCCTCGGAAAGTACGGATCTCCTTCTCTACACGGCCTTGTATCCACCACTCCTTGCGGCAAGACACGGGTCCACTTCATCAGGCCCTCCGACTTGAACCCCATCTTCTGCGCCAGTCGTATTGAGCCTTGGTTGTTCGGACTCGCCACCCACTGTACCCTCCGCAAGCCCAGCCCCGGCGGCGACGCGCTCGGCAGCTCGAGGCAGTATCGCATCAGGATTCCCACCGCATTCGCCGCGACATGTGTGCGTTGGAACGCCTGGAAGACTAGCACATATCCGATCTCGGTGACAAGCTCCGTAGGCGACGTGCGCAGCAGCGCAATCACGCCCGCCATGCTCCCGCCGCCGAGCACCGGGTGCGCGTCGTCGCATCGTGTCTTGTCGATGATCGCGAACATGACGAACTCGGGGTTCCGGCGGTAGTATTTCTCCACGTAGGCGAGGAACTCGGCGAGGCTGCCGTGTGTGATGGGGTAGTGCCGGAAGAGCTCGTCGTGGTGCGCGCTGACGTTGTCCCAGTAGAGCTGGCCGTGCACGGATGGGATGAACGGCGTCAGACGCACTCGCTCGCTTTCGAGCGACTCGGAGTGGAGGGGGAAGTTGAAGTTGATGTCGTACGGGTCCGATCCGTAAATCTCGGAGTCGGACATGGGAGGGACAGCCGCCGGAGGGCGATAGAGATTCACGTATGACATCGCACAGAATCAGCCTGGGAGGTCGGCGCTCAGCCATGCAATGCCGCTCATATATACTTAGTTAACTTCATCGGGGCCGATTGTCACTGGGCGTCTCATTCATGACTCGGGCTGCCATCCGAGCGATGAGTTTTCTTATGAATCCCATTTGTTTTATATTCCGTCCTCCGTGGTGCATGTCGGGTACATGTAGAGTGTGATATATTGTCTTGGAAGCTCTGCACTTCTACCAATAAATTCTTCCCCTTCGGTGTCTGTCGAACGCGCATCTCCTGCTTTGCCGCGGCGCGGCCGCCACCTACGCCATGATATCCCCGCTAGTAGTGTCTAAACGTTGCGTCGTGTCGTTATCCTTCGGCGGTCGTATCACCATCTTTGAATTAAGATCATATCGCAAATTGAACCTCGAAGTGAACCCGCCAGCCGAAGCCTCGAAGCAATTGTTCGAAGAGTGTATATACATTGAAAGTTCTCGGCCAATTCACCCTTCATCTTTATCATTCAATAGTATTTACTATAATCATACAGAGCCCGGACTGTATTTTCTCACCGGGGTTTCTGTCTGAAGTACGGTCCACAAATGAAAGGAACTCCAGGTAGTTCCAGAGCTTGAAGCCATACCTCCTACATCAGCATTATAACAACTTCACACCACTATGCGGTCAGTATATATCCTGCCTGGGCCCGGTTAGTCGTCCAAAATCGATCATTTTCTCCTACGATGATATCGTGCGGGCAGATGTTCTGGTGAGTGAGGACGAGCGGGGCTCAACGGTTTCTTTGCGATATCCAGCGTCATCTGCTGCCGATCGTTGAGGAACGCGAAAGATTCTGCGTGCGAGACGGAGGGGCCGCACAGGGAGGACACGCTATAATTTTTGGCTGGATTGTACCATGACTTGCAGCGCTGGAAGCTTCAGTATATCAGTGCTGAGTGGCCTCCACACAAACCAACGTCGTAGCAAGTCACGCACCCTCGTGAAGATATCCCGCATGTTTAGAATTTCAGTGACCTTCCACTCAAGTCGAGTCCGTGCATTCCCATCCTTCACTTGTTTTCAGTGAGATAGGAATCTTGATCCTCGAAGAAACTGTCCGAATCAGCATGGAAGTCCCCCTCTTCATTTAAATGAACGAGTCGTTAGAACAATCAACGTCCCGGGCGTAACACGGTAGGATATTGGGACAGAAGCGTTTGCAACTTTGGAGATGTCATTTACGACGGGTGTCTGAAGGGAGGATGCCAGTTCTAGCGGTGAGATTGAAGGCGGCGTCAAGGGAGAGATAAATATGGCTCAGACCTGCGGTAAAGTCTTCGACGAATTATATTTGTGGGAGGGGATGGAGTAGGAGTACAACAGCTCCAGCCATCAGCATGGTCTGTATGATTGTTGTGGAAGGCAAGCGCCTTACTATCGACCATTAATCCGACGCCCCCTTCTAAAATTATGAGACATGCAACGGGCTTGCGCGCAGCAGCCCAATAACTCGCTGCGAGTCTCGAAAGCCAACGAGCAAAAACAATCATCTGGTAGCAAACCATGAAGTCAATTAGGTATGATACAAAATAGAGTACATAACAGACGGGGAGAACGCTAGAATTACCCTCCTCTCTTCTTGAGCAACTCCTTTGCGATCTCATCCGGTTCGCCAGACTGGTCGGGAAGCCAGAATGCCTATGCCACATTCTTCTGTCAGGATGGCAGTAAATTAATCAATCCACGCAATACTCACCAACTCAGCGCCAGCAGTGCACATCATAGCAAACCGTGGGCTAAACTTCACACACCTGGAGGGACCAGGATGTCCGTCTAAGCTTGCTAATGGTGACAGACGGAAAGGATGGGCTTTTAAATCCACAGGCCCTTGCTTTTCCGGCAACTTCTGAATATCCCAGACAATCACTTTCCCATCCAGACTCCCGCCTACCACATACTTGCTATCTGGCGTCCATGAGACCTCCTCTCCACTGCATCCTCTTTGAGGCTCGATACCAATGGGTGTAGTTATCTTTCTCCGCTCCAACCCAACGTGTCCAACAAGCTTGGCGAGAAGGTGTCCTTCAAAGGCATCCACGATGTAGTGAGCGTCCCCGGAACAACCCACCAGTAAATACTTCCCGTTCGACGAGAACGACAGCGACGTCATATATATGGCCCGTGGTGGGAAGCTTATGAGCGCAAGCGTGGGATCCTCGAGAGTAATGACAAGGAACGGCGCCTTGTCGAAATTTGCCTGGTCATACAGTAGGATGCGGGAGTAGTGGTTAACACCGGTTGCAAAGACTAACCCAGAAGCGTCGTAGGCAACAATTGGCGTGGAAGGGAGGTTTAAGAGGCCTCGGCAAGTTGGGGTGCGAAGGTCCCACAAGCGCACCGTCTTGTCCATAGATCCGGACATGAATCCATCGTCCACAGGGGAAACCTCAAGAGATACTACTCGCCCTTTGTGACCCTTAAAGTACTGCAAGTACTTATTGTCGTGCAGAGAGTGGTATCGCACGGTATCGTCCTCTTTCGTCGAGGCATGTACAATGGCGGTATTCTTGTGCGTGAAACGCGGTAAGTCGACACCATATTTTTTCGAGTAAAGGGTTTTCAAAGGTCTGTATGGATGATCTCAGTTGGAGCGAGCACACGTTATGAACTAAGAAACTCGCTTGCCACTTTTGCAACTGTACAGTCGGAAGGTTTCGTCCTCCGCGGCAGTGATGACTTGGTCCCCTCGGTCGTCGAAACTTATGCCAGTAATGTGTCTTGGACCGTTATTCTGTGGTCGGGATGGAGGAGTCCCGGGTGACGGTGGAGTTTGCGGTTCGACTGCAGTTTTGAATATTTTAGCAGGTTTCCATTTGGTCTTGTGAATAAGGCTCAGATTCAGGAATCACAAAATGCGGAGAGACATACCATCAGGGGCGGTGTCAGACTGAGCATGGAAGGTGCCGCAGTGCCATCGGTCGCGTTCAGAGGTGCCATCTGGAGAGAGCAAAGAACAGCGCCAGGCGCTGTGGCAGGCAGTGGATGTCACGGTACAGATCAGGTTAACGCTTAGACGCTCATGGCAAACGCGTGGGTGATCGCAATTTGACGCGCGCACACTCCTCGACCTCGGACTTCGACATGGCCGAACAAGACGAATCTGCTAGACTGTGGAAGGTCAATCGCACAATTCATGAGCTAGTCAAGGACAGAGTGCGTCTTTTCCTCTGCCGAGAAACTGGATTTTTACCGGTCATGATTGCACCACAGGGCTTCCAGGTCTCGGACGACGAAATAAACATGGACTTGGCAACATTTCGGAGCCATTACGCAAGCAATCTAGGGAGCGTAGAGTGAGTTAGAAAGAAACAAAGGATATTTCGAGCAGACTGACAAGATAGTACTGCAGCCGGTCGCAGCTGAACTTCTTCACAAACCACAAGAATAACCCAATGACACAGATATTCGTATTCTTTTCGGATGAGAAAAGCGTCGGTGTTAAGACCATGAGAAAGTGAGAAAGCAGCTCCGTCCCTCAGCATGCCACAAGGATTCATAAGGTGTCCGTAGAATGTTGACTATTCTGGAAGAGAAAAATATCATGCAGGGCATTATCGTGTTTCCAGGGAATATGACGCCTTCTGCACGGAAGGTCAGGAGCTTCCGTTTCCTCCTTACTAGATATGTCTTACTCCGCGAAGGTCATTTCGGCCATGACCAATTTCGCACTAGAAGAATTTGCGGAGGCGGATCTACTGGTGAACATTACACATCACACACTCGTACCAAAACACGAAGTTTTGTCGCCAAAGGAGAAAAAGGAGCTTCTGGAGACCTAGTAAGTCGCCGACGTTGTTCCAGCCTCCGTGCGCGTGGGTTGATCCGAACTCGCAGCCGCCTGAAAGAGACACAACTTCCTCGCATCCAAACAGCGGATCCTGTGGCACGGTATTACGGCCTCAAGCGTGGCATGGTTGTCAAAATTACGAGACCAAGTGAAACGGCTGGCCGATATGCCAGTTATCGGATATGTTTTTGAGCTATTCTTATTGCGTCGCGGTGGCGTGAGCTTGTCCTCGGATCGCGCATACCTACACCGCTTCTCGTGAATAATGGTAATTTTTTGTAATCCTCTACTTGCTTTCTTTGTAGTCGCGCAATATTCATCTGCATCATACTACGACCTTCTGATCCCGGTGATTCTTCCACAACTTCCATCGCAGCTGTCTCCACGCATGATCCGATGCGACATGATCGCCTTTTACAAGTGAGCTAAGGCTGCGAGTGAGTACTCTGCTATCTCGAGGAAATTTGTGTAGCCCGTGTGAAGCCTGGGGCCACTGACCTATTTGGAGAGCGGCGCCGTGGCCTGACATGCTGTGACAGAATGTGCGGAACGATCGCATCGGTCACGGGAAGATCTGGTGCGGAGGCTGTGTGGCCCGTGGACGATGAGCATTTTGGTCACTCTTGCTGCCTTCGACAGATGACACTCGACGAGGTTGCAGGGCTTGCGCGGGACCAAGAGCGCCTGTATCTGACGGGAAGCGGGGAACGTTAACTTACTTGTCCGTGGATCTGTGTCAGCTTGTGTCCGCCGCCCTCCAGCGCGATGTCAACGCTCTTCATCCCGCCGGTTATCTACCTGGACTTTACATACGATGGCGGTACCCGGCATCCGCTCGGGCATTGCCAAATGTGTCTACCCACTTCTGTGAGCGGTACGTTGGCTACACTGCAAAAGCTCGCTACTTTCTGCGGCGTAGCTTTCTAGACCCCTGACCTCTCCTCTCACGCCACTTATCTCAACCGCAGGGTCAGTGGCCCGGCCCTCGAGGTTACGCCCTTGTCATGAAAACAATGGACTTACCATCGATTTTCGCCTAGGACCAATGCTACGCTTCAGCATTGCTTTGTAGTGGTTGCGAGCGATCAGTTATGTTTTGAAGCCTTTTCACCGATCATTGTCTCGTTCTGATGCCGCCCGCTGGTCACACAGACAGCATGGATCATTGGATAGTGGCTTTGCACGAATTTGGTGCCTGTTGGTCGATAGAATTACCGACGTGTCATCCACCATAGTCTGCATCGAATTGAACCTGTGATGGGAGGCATGGGCATCTCACCCTCATGCGATGGCATTACATGGGCGCTATTATATCTGGAAATTCAGAATTATACCAAGCCCGCGCCGTGTATTCTAGGTTGGGTGTTGGCATCGGGATACCTCGATTATTTTGCGCAAACTTCTTACAGCATTTTCCCTGCCGTCTTTCGGCGCGTTTTTGACAGGAGTTCCATATGTTGCTAGTACTAGGATTGGAAGTCGCATCCGCCAGCCGACATTTCTCCTAGAGCTGGAGCCCGGAAGAACCGTCTAGAACGTAGCGAGCAACAAGCTCGGTGACACAGGTATGTTATGGAGTTGGACTGTGAACCTCGGTTCGCAGGCTCCGGCATTCAGTCTGATCGTCCAGCCAGCATCCTGCGGATACTCTGCGAATCTTAGTGTCTTTGCCGTAGCCCATCCCAGGGATGAGGTACAATTGCCGTTCGCTCTATACATGTCACTATATCCTTTGAGATTATATCAATGTCGAAGACTTTATGGACGGCAGGGGGAAAGTCGGTCCTACCCGGCTGCCTATCCGTGAGGTGCGGCTAGTTCCACCACAAAAAGTACAACAACGCTTACCTCATTTCAATCCCGACGCAATCAAGTCAGATAGACTCTCTGACGTGACAAGCGGTCTAGCGCAGAAAGTCTCACTGTTGGTCCATCTGTTGGGGAGCGCAAGGTTGTGGCGCCGGTATTGGATGCGCCGGTAGACATGCGCTAGATTTCTTGCTTCTGATGCGGTGAGGTATTATTGCTCCTTGACCACTACAGGCCTACGCACAGGCAGCAGCTCTTACTAACAGAAGCGTCTAGTCCTGACATCTGTCCTTGCTCATCGTAGGTGTACAGTATAGTACGAATGAGTTCTGTACATATGCTTGTGATGACCACAGAGCCGCCAGTGAAGTCGAATGTAAACCATCATTTGCAATGTCCAAGGTATTGGTACAGGAGATTGCTGGTTCAGAACTCGGAGCTCGTTCCCTTTTTCATCAGAGTGTACGTTCTACATAAATTAGCCGCCATTCCCGCCTTTTGAAACCTTCTAACTTAGCCCGGTAGAGCTTCGATCTTGAGACATGAGTGCCAAGCTGCATCGGCAATTATTCTGCGCCAAAGTGCCTCATTCTGCCAGTGGGTATTCCATAGTACTCATACTTCTCTTTTTGACCCTCGCCGCCATGTCAACAACTGGGACGATTGTTTTTGATGTTTGTCGCTGGAGTTTGTGTTAATGGTATAGATTTCAAATTAACGAGCGTTCCGTGCACGGTGAAATACAAGCAATCCGTTAATATCGGTCGCTTCAAATACTGCGTTTTGGACAAGCGACGAGGGTGGTCCAGACCCTGCCCGTCCTTGTCCCCCTGATTCTTCATATTGGCTCGGAAGGACAGAGAAAAACTTAAAGAGCTGCCCGGTTTCCGCCGCGGCCGCCAATGACATTCAAGCCAAGCACAGCGCCCTATTCATTTGCCACTCGAAGAGAACATGTTGATATGTCCGACAAGGAGTGTTTTTGCGACATGGCTGTTTCAGAAAGGGGTGAACTGTGATACGCGCCTTTAATGGCTCCTCGAGGACTCGAGTCGTTCCTTCTCCGAAGCACTGCGTGGCGCCACGTGAGCCGGATCGAGTGATGCTCTCGATCTCCATCCGAGTCGCGCCACTGACTCATCTCCAGCGCCGTTCAGCTGGCTCGCCATCAGCGATTAACGCTAAGTCCACTGCATACTCCCTCGACGCGCCATTCCACTATACTGGGCGCCGGGCACGAACAGCGGAAGCTACTGTCGACGCTTGAAAGGCCTCGTGGACCGGGAGTTCAGAGAGCCTAGTTCCTGACTGCGCGAAATCCGCCTAGTGTGGACAAAGTAAGGCCCACGTACATGCCGACCAAATAGATGGGATCTGAACATGGACACGTTGATTCCGGATCGTGCGGAGCGTGCGATCCATCTCTCCTCCACCACTCGCTTCCAGGTCCGTCCATTCTCTCTCGAGCAGCCGTCTGGAGACTAGCTACTAGCTCTGGGGTACACCGCCAGCGTAGCCATGAAACGCTCAATTACCTGCTAATTTCTCTTATCGTCCGACCCCACCAGTCCGACAAGTCGGGTTGCATCGGTACCGCCATGCAGAATTTGAGTCCGATTGCATTCTATTATGTACCGCAACGGCGTCGCTCCTCGACACCATCAACTGCGTTCCCGTTTGCTTAACCAAATGGACCAACCTGGGCTGGTTTCAGAATGCTCGTCGGTGGACAGACCAGTCGACGGTGACGGCATAATTCTCCATTTCCCAATCGATCCACTGGGTGGTAGATCTATGCACGGTCTCAATCTCCGAGCTCAAAGTACGTTTCCCGTATTATTTGTTATTGTCATTGTCACACCCACCTGATGCGGTAGTGTGTCATGGGCAGCCGACACTATAAAGGTGCTGCGACTTCAGCAAGTCAACGTCGTCTATCCACCCACCATTCGAGAAATGTCTTCAGCAGCTCGCCAGTTCGTTCTCCCAGACCTTCTCGCCGCTGTCCCGTTCAAGGGGGCTACAAGTCAACACTACACCAAAGCTGCCGCAGAGTCGTCTGCTTGGGTGAACAGCTACAACCTCTTCGGCGACCGCAAGCGGGCCGAGTTCATCCAGGGTAGCAATGAGCTGCTCGTGTCCCACACTTACCCTTACGCCGACTACGAGCAGTTTCGTACTTGCTGCGATTTCGTCAACCTCCTCTTCGTCGTAGACGAGGTCAGCGACGAGCAGAATGGCAAGGATGCTAGGGCGACGGGGGAAGTGTACCTGAATGCCATGCGTCACCAAGACTGGGACGACGGCTCCGCGCTGTCCAAGATGACGAGGGAGTGAGTCCCCGTCTCTCCATTCTCCGCCCCCGGCTCATGTTCAATCTTCCTAGATTCAAGGCGCGTCTTCTTCAGTTTGCGCGGCCGGGCTGTTTCCGTCGCTTCTTGAAACACTGTGAGGACTACGTCGAAAATGTCGCCAAAGAAGCGGAGTATCGCGAGTGCGGCCACGTCCCGAACATGGCGACATTTGAGCCGCTTCGTCGCGAAAATAGCGCCGTCAGGCTCTGTTTCGGTCTGTTCGAATATTGTTATGGAGCCGACCTCCCGGAAGAGGTGTTCGAGGACTCTGTCTTCATGGAGCTCTATTGGGCCGCAGCTGATGTGGTCTGTTGGTCGAACGTATGTATTCATACGCATCATGGCGGAAAAATTTACGAGGCTGACTGTGTTGCTATGTCGAACAGGACATCTACTCCTACAATATGGAGCAAGCGAAGGGGCTTAGCGGGAACAACATTGTCACTGTGCTGATGCAAGAGAAGGGCGTGGACCTTCAAACTGCGTCTAACCTTGTGGGTGTGCACTGCCGTGAACTCATGGACCGGTTCGTCGCTGCGAAGAGCAAATTGCGAAGTTGGGGCCCTGCAGTAGACCCTGCCGTGGCGTTTTATGTGAGGGCGATGGAGCACTGGGTTATCGGAAATCTCGAATGGAGCTTCGAGTCGCAGCGCTACTTTGGCGTCCTGCATGCGCAGGTCAAAGAGACCCGCGTCGTCCACCTCCGACCATGCGCAAGAGAGGACGACGATGATTCGCAAGAAGATTGAGGTATGTCCTCCAACACTCTGGCCTCATGTAGTCGTCTGATACGAAGCTGTATTTTTAGGGCGACGGCCGCTAACCCACCCTATATTGCCCCGAGTCTTCTTGATAGTACGGAGTCCGATGTCATGACTAGGGACGGAGAAGTAGTCTCATCCTATTGTGCCACGCGGCGCGCAGGGCGCTGCCTTTTCTTGTATATTAATGTGTAATAGATCCGAACGATGTAATGAGTTATCGCCGAGTGCACAAATGGTTTCGGTCCGACGTCGGCACTACATCAAGCGCGTACTGCCTCTGTCTACTGTCAGCTGTAACCCCATAGCGTCTGGTGCTGTAGTCCTACCCCAAGAGGAACTTACATCCTCAAGGATTCCCTGCGAGGCCGTGAGCCCATATGCTCGAGCGCTATGACCCGTGCTAGAAGATCCGGAGACAACTGTTCCACTGTGAGCGCGCGATGACGTCCAATTGAAATAGGTAAGATCCGCTCAATTGGATCCTGTTTCCTCGAGCAATGCGACGCACTTAATATCATATAAGTAAGGCACATGGGACATGGCGCGTACCGCTTGTATGGTTAAATCCAAAAATATTAAGTAGTTTCGTCTGAAACAGTACAAATCTCACCCTTCGTGTGGGACCTGGGCCAACTGACAAAACGGCGTAGCGATTTTATTTCACGTGGAGCAAATCCTCAGACGAGATGAACTAGAACAATGATACAAGCATTCCATTCGACATGATGGCAAAAGCCATCTTTTAACTACAAATGTAACAGCCCCTTTGATTAATACTATACAGAGATCGGTGGCGCAGGAATTGAAGGTCGGAGAAAGAGTCCGTCCATAGAAATTCTACAACCGGATGCAACTTTCACCGGTACATCAATGCAAGAATCATCTAGTAAGAAAGGGTGGCGAGATCTGCCAGGCACAAAAGGTGACACTGATCAGGGGGTCGAATGATGCAGGGGCGCGAACAACCAACGGCCCGAGCGTTTTGGTTATAAACTTTTACACGTCTCAGCGAGAGCTTCACTTTTGAGGAAGAGGTGGGAGAGATGGAAAACTGTTCTACGCAGCAGTCGGCACAGGGCTCGATGGTCTGCTTGCAGATGAATCGCGACTGTCCATTGCACCCTCGCGGTGCTTGCGAAGTAAACGATCGAGCGCCTCCTTCTGTCCAACGGCAAGCTCGCCGGACTGGATACCAGAGTGGTAGACGCGGAGGAGCGAGTCAACATCATCCATCGACTGCGTGCGCACATCAGCAAGCTCCTTAATCTTGGCTGTAGCATCCTTAATCTAAATTGGCGAATAGCATCTATCAGTCGCATCACCGGTGAGAAGAAAATTCTGATCTACCTCAGCGTCCGTCAACTTGAGGCCAAGCTGTTCCACACGGCTCTTGACCGCGTTCCAGCCCGTCAATCTGTGTCCAATTGACACATACCGCGTGAGACCAAAATCCTCGGGTTTGAGGATCTCGTAGGTAGACGGGTTGTTCAGAATAGCCTTTGCGTGGATACCGGCCTTGTGAGTGAAAGCACAATATCCACTTGTGTCATGACATCAGTGACGGTTCAAAACGAAAGGGAGAACCACTTACGTGATAGGATTCATGAATGGCACGTTGACCTCAACAGCCTCCGCAACCAAGTTCTCAATCTCACGTAGCATGGGCAGATTGTACTTGCTTTTAACATATTCCGGGTTTGCGGCATAGAGACATGCAATCAACCCTCCCAATGGAGTAATACCAACACGCTCGCCAATGCCAAGAACTGAGGTATCGATGTGTGTTGCGCCGGCTTCCAATGCAGTGTACGCGTTCGCGATCGCTGTATCTCATGCGTGAATTTAATGGAAATAACACTTTGACAATTAACATACCCATCCCAGTGTCGTTGTGAAGGTGGAGCTCAATGTCGCACCTAACGACTCCTCGGAGCGTCCGGACGAGGTCGTAAATTTGGCGAGGGTTAGCGCAACCCACGGTGTCCGCAATGCCGACACGGTTGACACCAATCTTGTCTACGGTCTGGTAGATCGAGAGCAAATCGACGAGATCTGAGCGCAATGAATCCTCCGTGGAGAAACGAACTTCAATACCTAGCAAGATATTTGAGTAAACCCTCTGATCCCTATGATTACAACCTACCCTTGCTCTTGACGAATTCAATTACTTCAATGGCCGTCTTGGTGATGTAAGCCATGTCCTTTCCATGGGAGAATTCGCGAAGGAACGACGATGTCCCGATGACAACGTCGACGCCGTCAACACCTGTTCGATTTCTCAACCAGATCACATAATAAACAAGACAAATCACGAACCAGTTTCGACTGCTATCCGTGCATCGTCCATGTGGCATCGAATGTGCGTAAGAATCTTAGCCTTCAGCCCTAACTTGCAAATAGCCTCACAGTCTATGTAATGATAAGTGAAGCAGGGGCGCTGAGCAAAGAAGCCCACTGACCTCTGCGAGACTGTTCCGAAGCAGCAGGACTCGTGAGCTCAAGGTATTCCACTCCAAAGGCATCAAGAGCCTTGGCGATAGAAATTTTAGTCTTGGTGTCGAAGAAGGCATTCGCAAACTGTTCTCCCTCTACGAGAAGAGTCAGCTGCATGTTCTACTTAGGGACTACCAACTACAGACCTCGCAAAGTGCTCTCGATAATCTTGAAATTTGATATGTTATTCAAGAAATCAGAAGCTCGGGGAGCATATGGATTCCGTCGCTGCTCAGCTGGCTTGCTGGCTCCATTAACGTGGCCGTTCACCCCGTTGGTATGGCCGTTGACTCCGTTGACCTTACCGGAGGATGAGCCATTCGATAGATCGATCGCAACCATCTCGGACGGATTGGCAAGGTTCGAGTCGCCGTTTGCGTGAGGGCACATTTTGAGATGACGGGGGATCGTGAAAGGGGATGTTGGGTGAGGGGAAAGATGTAGAGCCAAGAAATTATGAGAGAAACTTTACCTACTCGCTAGAAAGCTTTAGATTTGACTCAGAGCGAGTCAATGCGTCACGTGCAGGATCTCACAGGCAAAAACCATTCGCCATCGGAGCCCGACGAGCCGGTGAGCCGGTCACCGTTTGTGGACGTTGACCAGCATCTTCCACTCTCCTCTGCCTGATTTGTGGTTCAGTTCCATCTCTAGTCTGGACTTGGTCTAGATTTTAGCTACAACGCAATACAAGCAATCCTGTTAGTCAATCAGTCAGCCTCATACCAGCTTCATTTACCAGGTACCATCATTCAAATCGTGGGCTGAGACTGGCCATCGCGGGTGATCAACCCGACCAGTGAGTGTACCCAGCTCCCCATAGCAGCATTAAATTTGTTCATTACCTACTATTTCCGCATCCGAAACTCGGGAGATTTTCTCCCTGGCTTTAAGCGAGCTTAGAGGAGTTAATTGGGAGCTTACGTCTCATTCCGATCTCTGTTTCGGAGCTCATGATCTCACTGCAGTCATCCCGACCCGCGTTCTGGTATGTCCGAGTCCGTGTAAGGCGTGTCGCCCATGCATGACTGAAACTCATGGTCTTTGTAGCGCTCATAGGATAGCGCCCCAGCTGTAGCACCTGTGCTGAATATTGCTGCTTGCGAAGGGCAGCCGCGGTATCACAATTGAATGCGGGAACACCTTCGATGTTTGCCGTATGTCTTTCGTGTTTTTTTGCCTTAAAATTAGTGTCTTAGGTGGGTAAATGCGGCATTCCTTTGGGATGGATTCGTGACCCTTCGGCCCGATAGTCGACACGCGTCCGCGGACCACTACGTCCGCCCAGTGCAGGAAAGGTATGCAATCAATATGTCCTGAATCTACGGCAACCTATGTACCATTCAGCTGATCGTTGTCGTTTGCATTACAATCACCGTTTAGCGTCCGCTGTCGAACATTACTGGTACCAAAATGTCGGCGACATATCAAGCCCGAACACTCAGGAACAACCTTCATCATTATGGTATGCTGTGAAGTGGTCCTGATTTCTGTGGTATCTTCACAAGCCAAGATAATGATACCGTTTTCGTTCACTATCTCCCACCCCACAGAATCTTAGAGCTGGATAAACATGGTGCATGCAAGGGCGGCTATATAGCAACTTAGTGCTACGATGGAATGCACAGGCTTGGAGCGACTTTTTTCTCGCCGGGTATTCCGGCTTTGAGATTGTGCGCCAAAGTGGTGAGAAATATATCCCATAACTCCAGATCAGAGTATATCTATGTATTCTCCCGTTCTACCAAGACTCTGTCCATCAACCATCCCTCCTAATTTTGATCAGATAAATAATCAATCTGAACTTGTGGCCGAGATGATTTAGCATCGTATTTGGTGCGTGGCCATCGATTTCTCATGTAACGTAGAACTTTATTCGCATTTGCAGAAACGTGAAGTTATGTCACAATTTTATAACTGCCGCGGCTTCGCTACTGGAAAGATCCCTGTTCTTCCGATTCCCTTATACTTGAGTTGCGTATGAGAATGTTTATACCAATTAGGTTTTTGCTAAGATTTTGATCGGAAGGGTAAGTCGCTGTATTGGTCAGAATGCGGCCCTCGAAATTCCGGTCGGCATCAGCTCAATGCTTTTCTTTCTACTCTGTGCATCTAACAAAGCGATTCGCCGAAGGCGACTACAGGATCACGTTCCTGTTCACGGATCGGGGCCATAAACGCCTTCCAGCGGCAGGCGGCAAGGAGCACAGCTTACGGAGCAGCAGTTGGCGCCTATTCCAAGTACGATCGGAAGTGAAGACGAAGGTAGGATGAGTAGACTGAAATCCTGGCAAGCCCGGGTCAAATCATTGCGCTGTCGCTCTCCCTACCACGTTCTAGCGCCAATGCAATTACTTACTTAAGGTGTGTGTTTTCCGCAAGACTTCCTCATCTCCACTGGCACCCACCTCTACAAGCAATTGATTCCTACTTCTTAATTCAACGCCACCATGATCGCCCCCAACCAGTTTATTCTTCCAGACCTTCTCTCCAACGTCCCCTTCAAATCTTCCTTTAACCCTCACTACGAAGAAGCTGCCACTGAGTCCAGCATCTGGATAAATAGCTTCAAAGCCGTGCCAGACCGAAAACGCGCCTTCTTCCTTCAAGGAGGTAGTGAGCTCCTCTGCGCATATGCTTACTGCTATGCGACCCGCGAGCGACTCCGGACAACCTGCGACTTTGTCAACATTTTGTTCACCGTTGATGAAATCAGTGACGAGCAAAATGGGAAAGACGCTCACTCCACCGGTCGCATCTTCCTCAATGCTCTGCGTGACCCTAGCTGGGACGACGGCTCAGTATTGGCCACGATGACTAAAGAGTATGCTCTATCTCAATCCCTTCTCTACTGAATTACTGACAGTTTCTTCCGCAGCTTTCGATCCCGCCTGCTCCAAGTTGATGTGCCTGCTTGTCATCGCCGATTTGTCAAGCATTGCGAAGATTACGTCAACGCTTTTGCTGTCGAGGCGGAGCTTAGGGAGCGGCAGGAGGTCCTCAGCCTTGATGCCTACATGCCTTTGAGACGCGAGAACAGTGCCGTTAGGTTCTGCTTCGGTCTCTTCGGGTATGTCCTCGGCATGGATCTTCCGGACGAAGTCTACGAACACCCAGTAATGGTGCGCATGCATCTCGCGGCGGTAGACATGGTCTGCTGGTCAAACGTAAGTACTGAGGTTCACCAAAGTAACTGACATATCCTAACGGACTAATTTCCAGGATCTCTACTCATATAATATGGAGCAGGCTATGGGACATACGGGAAACAATATCATGACGGTACTCATGAATGAGAAGCGCTGCGATCTCCAGACCGCTGCGGACTACGTCGGCGTCCACTTCAAGACATTGATGGATAGCTTTTTGGCGGACAAAGCCCGACTTCCCTCGTGGGGACCCAAACTAGACCCTGTTGTCGCAAAATTTGTGATGGCTATGGAGAAATGGGTTGCTGGAAATTGCGACTGGAGTTTCGAGACGCAACGATACTTCGGTCCTGCATGCCATGAGGTGAAGCGGACTCGTGTCGTCAGATTGTATCCTAAGCGCACGGAAGCAGATTAGGTTCGTCTTCACACTTGCTCTGCCTAGCTTTGATATGAAACTCATGTAGCTGTAAAATCAGAAAGTTGATATTCCATAGTCTCGACGTCGGTCGCGGTTTCCAGGACACTATTCCCATGACTAATACGCTTGTATTCCCGCAAACCTTACATTTATTCTCCACTACTTATATGTACCAGTAGCTTCTGTTTTTTCGCTGCCATCATCGGCAACTCCACGGGCGCACTAGATAGTATTAATCATGTCGGCCTCTGTACTGTACCCAATGTCACTATTTATCATCAGAAGTGATTATAAACATAATTCGAGTGGATAGTCACTGTATTTTCTCTCAAACATCTATTGCAATTATCCCACAATCCAGCAGCCTTTTACGCCTAGTATACACCTGAGCCCTTGCGAAAAATTTAGTGTATGGCCGAGGGAGGTCCCAGGACTGGTCGGACCCTTGTGGGCAGGGCCACCAATTTCACCATTATTTGAAATGTTGATCTTTCTTGAATTCTGATGTATAAATAGTTGTATTCGTACAAGCTGATGGCGCTTGCCGGTTTGGCTTTATAATATACAAACTTGTCGCGCGCGCTAGTACCCGCTAGTAGTGACTCAAGCACTCATAGCCTCCGGATTGAATGCTGGCAGTCTAAGCGCTACGTGAGACTGTCCGTTCGGATGACCAAGTTCATTAGTGAGATGATATATTGTCAGATTGTTGATATCCGACTTGATTCTTGAACCAGACGCTACCAGTAGACTTCGACTACTTAGGACCTGAATACACTCGGCTGGGACTTGAACGAGTTCTCAGGCTGCGGTATCGAGATCTTTCTTCCCTTCAACCGCAGCAGAACGACTGCGCTGATCCGATGATAGTATAGCTCATGTTAAACGCAGCAAGTGTATACATTGCGTGCATCCATCTGCCATATTTTGACGAGACCGTTCGGTTTCTCAAGTTACACGCCCCATAGGTTCGTTAAAACCAGTCTGGAAGACACAGTACAGTGTTTTGCTGACGCTACACGTTTGATCTGATCATGAAAGCCTCACAAAGACTAGGATTCGCAGACGTGCACAAAATAAGGCACTGACGAGTTTCCCTCCTTTTATCCAAGCCGTTCAAAGCCTCTACGAATGCTGGAAGAACGGAGAGGAGTTGTCAGACCCGCCGGTATGTCTTCGCTCCGTCTAGTCTACTATCATCTCGGTATTTCATCTCCATGATTGGCTCATTTCCAGGTTTGTTGGAAAGGTGGTACATCACCCGCCATTACCTTGGAATATGCCCCAGTGTTGCCATCTCTGCTCAGTACATAGGAAAGGACGGCGAAAGGCTCGACAAAGCGACGTTGTTTTCTGCACTGAAGCAAGTCATTCTCAGACACGGTGCTCTGAGCGTACGAATATCTGGAGAGACTTCAGAGAAGCCGCTCTATATACGCCTCAGCAACGTCAACCTCGATGATATTGTCGAATTTTCCGACGCTCATGATCTTTCTGAGGCTCTCGATGTGCAGGTTCGTCGAGGGTTCGACACAACTACCGACTCCCCCCTCTGGCGCCTCCAGGTGTTTAGGGACGGCACAGTCATCTTCGTCTTTCATCATGCGATTTGCGATGGACAGAGCGGCTTAGCGTTTCATCGCGCACTGCTGAAAGCTCTTAACGACACTCAGGCTGACCATCCCGCGGCTACCGAGCCATCGGTAGTATCTATACCTGATAATACTACCCTAGTGGAACCCCTTGAACATCTAACGGATTTGTCCGTGTCGATCCTCAGCTTCTGTTGCGCACTACTTCAACTCTTCGTACCCGAGTCGTGGACAGCGGACCGTTCCACTTGGACAGGTAATCCTGTCCCCGCTGTCGAAAAACTGGACGCTCAGGTCAGACTGTTATCTTACTCCCACGTCGACGCAGCGCGGGTAATCGACATTTGTCGTGCTAATAAGTCGACCATAACATCATACATCCACACGCTATCAACGCTGATAATTTCCCATCTCCTAAATGCTGGTCAAATAATTGAGGGTGCGACTGACAGCATCTCCACTACTATCCCGATCTCGTCGCGGCATTTGACCAACACGTCCGCAGACGAGATGTGCGTTCATATTTCTGTCCTCCATCAATACGCTCCGCTCATTCCGTCACTGATTGCGGACAAGCCTGTCTCGCAGTGGATGGCACAGTTCCCTTGGGATACTGCAACGAACTTGACGACGAATCTGCGACAGGAACGAATGCAGGTGCCTAAGCGTGTAGGGTTTCTCAAATATCTGAACGACATCGGTGCCTTCATGCGGCGCCCTCTTGGAAAGAAGCGCAAGGACACGTTGGAGATATCCAACGTAGGGCGGCTTATGTTAGACGATGGGACCTCCGTTGATGGGATCCGTAAGCCACATCCATGGAGTATTGAACACATGTATTTCATACAGGCCCATCCGGCATCGACAGCAGCCGTACATATCAACATGGTGGGAACTCCGAGTGGTGGGCTGGGATTCACTATCACATGGGGGCAAGATGCGATAGAGGATGCCTTTGGAGATGCTTTTGTGGATATGCTGAAGGAAGCGATGGATGAGTTGTTGGATAACTAAAATTCTCGTATGATACCGAGGCTAACTTCTGTTCTAAAACTTCTTCCCTCGTGGGATTTTGCTTTCTCTGGTGCCTTTGACCTATCTAGATAGACTGCACTTCAAACAGGATATCCAAACGCCTTTGCGATCAGTGCAATTATAGCGGTAGATGGAGAATACCAATTGTATCACTCCCTTCTTTCCAAATGTGAACCATGTTGATCGACAACTCAATCGGCCTACAGATCTCCAGATTTCATCTTTTGCTCACCCGTTGCAGACAACACGTTCTCGTGCTAGAGAATGCTACCCGGCAAGTTTGATGAGATTACTTGGAACCTATTGCCAATTGTTAACACCGCGATATATTCAAGTTGACACACTTCTCACCTATCTAACTGTTTTCTGCATAAATCAACCCGAGTCCATATCTTATAGATAATTAGAAAGTTCACTCTTTCTAGCCCATCTGCTTAGATGAAAACGCTTGATCACTTCGCAGTACTGCCAATGACCTAATAGAGTCATCCTGCCACTCGAGATCCGACATAAACCCAGTCAACTTGAAAGGAAGAAATCGATGAGTAACATTGCACATCTCCATGAGTACAAATGATACAGTCTATGGTCAGTCGAAACCCTCGGCATCGATCGAGCAGTCTCGTTTTTCGCTTGCCGTATACATCTAGATGCTACGACAGCATCCCCCAAACCACCTATGAAGACGAAAACTACCATCTGATAATCTCCGCCTCGGCTTCGCCAAACATGCTCGTTTTCTTGACGTCGAATCCCTCTTCCGGTTCTTCTGCTACATCAACGCCTTCGGAGGTTCGATAGTAGTCAGGAAGTTCCCGCCTCAAGAATCGCATAATATGACCGTTGATGAGCTCGAACTCTAGCAAAAACCCATCGTGGCCTTCGGGAGAAGGAATGATGACGCACTCTGCGCCTGGGATGTGCTCCGCAATTTCACGCTGTTCAGACGGAGTAAAGAGCCCATCGGTTTCAATGCCAATCACGAGGGCGCGAGGAGGTAACATTGCCAGGACACGCGCGAGAGCATGAGACTCATCCTCGTCGGGAGAGCGCAAGCGGCCGCGCGCGACGTCGTGCGTGTCCAGTTTGCGGGTGATGTGGATGTAGCAGTTCGCGTCGAACCGCGAGATAAACTTGTCGCCCTGGTAGCGCAGATACGATTGCGCGGTAAAGATCGGGTTTCGGGGGGTAGGAGAGATCGGATTCTGACTGTCTGCGGCCAAAATTGGCGACGATCGTCTGCGCTGGCCGTCATTGTGCGCTGCAATCGCATCATCAACGCCCACCGTAACGGGAGAGCGCGGGGGCGTCGGCACCGCGTCAATTGTGGGATTCTGCGACTTGCGCCCGAAGCGCCGTTCGAACGAATCGCGAGACCGAAAAGTGAGAAGGGCGGCCATCCTCGCCGCCGCAAGACCAGAGGCTGGCTGGGACTTGTAATAGCCGTCTTCGTACACAGGATCACTGTATATGCTTTGGCGTTGCGCTTCGCCCCAGCTGATGCACCAGGCAGAATGCCGCGCGGATGTCGCAATCGGGATGATGTGCCGGACAAAACCTGGTGGTGTGCACAGTGGCCATTCCAGTATGGCCATTCCACCCATGGACCCTCCAATAGCGACTGCTACGGAGGAAACGCCGAGGTGGTCTAGCACAAGTTTGTGCAGTCTAGCACCAGCTGGTTAGAACAAAACAGTGACGGAAGTGGGATGTAGCAATCCATACCGGACGTCATCGCGGATTGTCGTCGCAGGAAACTCTGGACCATATAGCCGGCCGGTATCAGGGTTGGTGGTAACTGGAGACGCAGACCCATACGGCGATCCCAGAACGTTTCCGCAGAAGACAAAGTAACGGTTAGGGTCGAAGGCTTTTCCCCGGCCCATAAGTGGGCCCCACCTGCGTGCGTGCATTAGAAGGGGTTTCAAAGTCTATAGAAGCATTGTACATACCAGTCTACCACGTCTGAGCTCCCAGTGAATGCATGACAAATTATCATGACGTTGTCTCTGCTCTCATTCAGTTTTCCCCATGTCTTGTACGCGACGGGGACATCTCTAAGCACATATCCAGACTCGAGCGTGAAGGAGGGTATGGTGTGGATTTCCTGCGCTATGAGCGAGGAGAAGGGCGACATGGTAGGGGTTCAAGACAAATTCAGCGAGGTCGCGAGCTTCCAATGGGTGAGCGATAAAATGACTCGGTCCCGGTGGTGATTATGGGACGATTAAAATTCTGGAGGCCATTGGCACGAGGCTTTTATACGGCTTTGAGAGCGTGCGAGGACATTCCTGCTAGCCATGGGTGTGACGTGGGGATGATTGAAGGCATGCATTGGTGCCGGGGTGGGAGCGAGTCGTCGCGCTGTACGGTCATGCTCGCAGCTATGCTCGGGGTCGTTTCATCACTGTCTAAACTGCGGCTAATCAGTACCTTGTTTGCTCTGTCGCTACCTGTCTTCCTAGTCTCGCGGCATCTCTTGCGCATTCAACGCCGTGTAAAGCAGGTTCCGAGGACGTATGAGCGCGTACTAATCCTCGGAGGCTCAAGTGGGATCGGGCGGGCTCTCGCACACGAGTATGCCGCAAGAGGGGCACGAGTGTGTATCACAGCACGAAGAGAAGAGGAACTCAGGAAAGTCGTAGAGGAATGCAACGCATTGCCCATAGTTCCGAACAGTAAAGATGAAGCGAGGATTTTCAGTGTCGTCACTGACTTTACAAACGTTGAGGATATGGTGCATCTACGGACAGCTGTGGAAGACGGTGTGTGAACATGCATATTTGGCTTCTTCCGCTAACTCATTTGCCTCTTAGAGTGGCAGGGCGTCGATACATTGATTATATGCGCTGGTGTCTCCGCATTGCGACCCCTGATGGAGGTCGCCGGGCTCGAAAGGGACGGACGCATTTTCACTCCTTCCCAGGCCACTTTAGAGGGTATTCAGAAGACAGTGGACATAGCCGACAAAGCAGCGAAGGTCAACTATATGGGTCCACTGATATCTGCTGTGACCTTCGTGCGTTTATTTTCTAAAGTATTGCCCATCTATATAAACGCAGGCTATGCAGATACCTCTCTTGCAAAGGAGCTCGCTCGCGCCCTCCGTTCTACTAATATCGACGATGGCAGCTCTTGTCCCAGCACCTACACGCTCGCTTTACGCGTCGACGAAGGCAGCATCCCTCCTGCTGTTCCAGGCATTGGCCATCGAGCACCCTCTCATTAGATTCTCGTTCGCGATACCTGCAACAGTGAAAGGTAACTTTCGCGCTTCTGCTGTTGACGGTGGGATCCCACGCGAGTACGATCCTAACGAGATCGGAATCACGCCAAAGGACGTCGCACGAAGGTGTGCGCGTGCCATCGACGCGGGTGAGAAGTATGTCTTCATGCCGTACTTATACAGCAAATTTGGACACTGGGCGTACTGGCTGGCACCTACATTTGTAGAATGGAGGGCTGGGTTGAAGTATCATTTCGCGGCATAATGCCATTGATCGAACCCAGTGTTATATTAGCATCTTTGTGAGATAGAATTTATTACAAGCATGCATGATGAAAGGACTCAATTCAATGGCACGAAGGATATTTTGGATCAGTGGTGTCAAGATTGACCATTTCCAGCGACCGCAGGCCGTCCTGATTTCAGATGACCCTTCTTTCGCACCGTGTCTCGGTGTGCACGGCTTCGCAATTCAGATCGCAATAAGGCATAGCGCATTTCTTGCACTTATACTTTCCCCAATAACCACAGACAGAGCACAACAAGCGTGGGGGTTCGCTGGGCGGTGATGCAACTGCCGTATAGTAAGTTGGCACGCCTGGGGGGTAACTGGCAATGCCCTATGTAGTGGTGTCAGTACGATACTAGGTCGAATCTGGGTTCAGTCTGACCGATTCATCGAGGAGGGCAGAGAGATTCTTCTTGTACAAGACTGCGGTTCTCACGTTCATGGTGGACTTTTTCTTCCTTTTCCCGTCCCATTCACGTTTGTCGGATATTGTCTGGCGCGCCCGGCCCTTCACGGAGCGACTACCCAGGGTTTCGTCATCGTCTTCGAATCCCGGGAAGGCCGATGAGGGTTCTGCGTAGTTTGAGCGCTGCAAATAGCGTCAGGCCACTGGTCGTATCTTGCGGTGGCTGGTTACCTCTAGCTCGTCGAGATGCCGCTTTGTGCGCTTTGCAATTACCTCTGGGTCCACTGGTGCGGATGCAGCCTGAGCCTGGCGCGTAGCTGGCAATGAGAAAAGCAGTGAGAGACAGAGCGAGAGCGGGGGAAAGCAGACGCACGCTGCCGCCGGGGAGGCATGGTAGGGGAGGCGAGGAGCTCGCGTATGCGAGCTTGGACGATGGCGCGATATGAGTCGATCACATGCACGCGACTTGGTGCTCACGGAATGGCGAGACTTTCCCTCCTCCATTTTCCACCCGTCCTTTGACTCGTACGCCCGGTACAAGTGCCAGCGAGTCGAGCCCGTCCGCTTCATCTCCCCTCCCTCTTGCGATTTCCACCATGTCCGACGATTCCGACAAGAAAATACCTGTGTACGACCTCCCGACCCCAGAGTCTGAATCGCCCTCACTGCCGCGTTCTCGCCAGCCGTATCGTTTTTCTACTCTCATAGCTACAGTAGAGACCCCAAATGCAGGCCATCAGGATCAGCATGGCAGCTCCAGCGTCCCAATCTACCAGACAGCCACTTTTAAGGGTGTGGGTGGCCAGTACGATTACTCCAGGAGCGGAAACCCCACACGAACTCATTTGGGTGAGTGTCAATCTTGGTTCATTCGGACGTGGCACTTCGCTATGGAGTGCACGTCTCTGGTCCAGCCTAGGCTTTTCGTCCGCCTAGCACCGCCGAATGGGTGTGGTACTGATATCTGCCCTAGAACATCACATTGCGAAGATATCATCCGCTGAACATGCCTTTGTCGTATCATCTGGCATGGCAGCGCTCGATATAATTACTCGCATCCTCAAGCCCGGCTGCGAGGTCATCGCCGGAGACGATCTCTACGGAGGCACGAACCGCTTGCTCACTTTCCTCCGCACAAATATGGGCGTGACTGTGCACCACGTCGACACCACTCAGGCAACCACGGTTGTTCCGTACCTGAGTCCTGGAAAGACATCCATGGTTCTTCTCGAGACTCCGACGAACCCGCTGCTCAAGGTTGTTGATATTGCGCGCATCAGCGCGTTGGTGAAGGAGAGATGCCCAGACGCGATCATCGTTGTAGACAACACGATGATGAGCCCGTACCTGCAGCGCCCTCTCGAACACGGTGCAGATATTGTATATGACAGTGCGACGAAGTATCTCAGTGGGCACCATGACTTAATGGCCGGGGTCATTACGTGTAACCGCGACGATTTAGCCAAGGTGAGTCAGGATCTATTACACAAAAAGAATTAAGCATGAACCATCGTCACAATATGTAGCACATGGCATTCACAATCAACTCCGTCGGAAATGCTCTCGCTCCGTTCGATTCTTTCC
>NW_012133472.1:1225-9308 GCF_000313525.1 Fibroporia radiculosa | reverse complement strand
CCGCCATGCTCGTTGCTCAGCTGCTTTCGCGCTTGGGCTTCGTCACGCATTATCCTGGTCTGCCGAACCACCCCGACAAGGACGTTCATGAGCGGATTGCGGATGGTACGTTCACAGATACTTCTAGAAGTGAAAATTCGGCGCTCATGTCCGTGCGTAGGATATGGTGCCGTACTCTCGTTCGAAACGGGAGACAAGGGACTCAGCGAGCGCATTGTTGGTGCGACCCGTCTGTGGGGGATCAGTGTCAGTTTTGGCTGCGTGAACAGTTTGATCAGCATGCCATGCGTTATGTCGTACGTCTCGCTAGGTCGCACATACATGCGATCCCTTACGTTTTTGTAGACATGCTTCCATTGATCCTGCCACCCGCGCGGCGCGTGGTCTGCCTGAAGATCTCATCCGCCTGTGCGTTGGCATAGAGGACCCGGCGGACCTTATCGACGACCTTCAACACGCTCTGCTTGAAGCTGGCGCAGTCATGTTTGCTGCGAATGACTATGTTCGGATCCCCACTTCCATCAATCGCGCCGTAGAAAAGCTTGCAATCAGCGAGCCCATCCGAGGGGGCGCACGTCCACGCGAAAATCGCGAATGGTTCGTCAGTGCACCAGGAAAAGTCATTCTGTTCGGCGAGCACGCAGTAGTCCATGGAGTAGTATGTTCCAATCTTCCCTCAGACCCAATGGCCCGATATACTTACAGATCGATGTCACTTTACACAGACTGCGATTGCGGCATCTGTCGATCTCCGTTGTTATGGTTTAACGTCTCCTCGGCATGACAAGAAGCTGTCCATACACCTTTCAGATATCGGGAATCATACCCACGAGTGGGATCTCGACGATCTGCCGTGGGATGTGGTCACACCTATTCATCCAGGAGAGGCACACTCTGACCAACTTGACCAGAAGCTGATGGACGCCATTAGCACACGGGCACTGCCTCCCGCGAGCGAGTTGCCCTCCAAGGCGCATGGAGCTTTAGTTGCCTTCTTGTATCTCTACATGTCTCTCGCGCACGGCGGCGAACGACCCTCGTTCCATATCATAATCCGTTCGACCCTCCCTGTCGGCGCGGGCCTCGGATCTTCCGCGTCCTATTCCGCATGTGTTGCGACTGCCCTTCTGCTCCTGCATCAGCGTGTCAACGTTCCTCCGCTCCCTGCGCCCACCCGCCAGGCTGCCAAAGACGATCCAGGCCACGTCCACATCTCGCACCAGGGCCGGAGAGCGCTCCCCCCAGATGTTGCGGATGAAGTCAATCGCTGGGCATTCGTTGCGGAGAAGGTTCTCCATGGAAATCCAAGCGGGGTCGACAACTCGGTCGCTGTGTTTGGTGGCGCACTGGCGTACACGCGACCTGGATTTGGGAAGAAGAGCGGTATGGAACCTATCCAAGGGTGAGTTATAGCATTCGCGGTATCCCATTTTAACCGTTGACGTTTGTTCACTGTCATCTAGGTTCAAGTCCTTGCGCTTCCTGCTGGTTGATTCCAAGGTTCCTCGAGACACGAAGAAGCTTGTCGCAGGCGTCGCCATGAAGAAAGCGGAGGTCAGACAGGCTTTCTCTCATTCATACCGATGCATTTATTCAGTAAAATTGATTATCCCCAGGATCCTGAAGTTGTTGGTAAAATTCTAGATGCCATCCAAAGCATAGGCGACGAGGCGCGTCGGGCCCTTGCCGATCCCGAACTCTCGCGGACGTCCTTGCTGTCGGCGATTTCAGTACGTGCAAGAACTGTTGAATCTGCTATTGTGACTCTAACTTGTATATCAAACAGGCTCTGATTGACGAGAACCACGCTCACTTAGTCTCCCTGGGTGTATCACACCCCTCCTTGGAAACTATTCGAGCAACGACAGCCTCTCAGCCGTTTGGGTTGAGTACCAAGCTCACCGGCGCAGGTGGCGGCGGGTGTGCTGTTACGCTGGTTCCGGACGGTAAGTGCTACCACATCTGGTAATAGTTCTTTCTCTGACCTAGCTGTTGATAGAATTCGCCGAGTCATCCTTACAGGCCCTCATCTCCGCCCTGGAGTCCCACAAATTCGGCACATACAGCACGTCGGTTGGTGGTTCCGGGCTGGGGATTTTGTCGCCATACAACCAGGATGTTCAGAACGCACCCGTCACTCCGCCAGAGACCCCGGACCAAGAGAGTGGGGCGCGGGGCGGATCCTTGTGCGGTGCTTTCGAGAGTGTCAGTGTCAGCTCGCTACCGAAATGGGCTGAAGACCTTGGCCGCTGGTTGTACGTGTAGTGTGTGGTCTGGGTTTGGATCTGTGATTGTCCGTTGCTGCTGTTCCTGTTGCTCTTGTATGACCGACACTAGTTGTAAGATTAGGTTTGGAACCATTGCTAATTTCAAAAGTCAGGCAATTCTTCCGAGGTCCCGATGCATATTCCATTCGATGGTGCTGAGATCCAAGCTACTTTGTGGTGATGATGCTTGCTTCGCGAAGCAGTGCTGTCGCGTGAAAGAGTATATATCATGTCTATGGGATTATTATTTGAACAGCTGTGATCCATTAAATTACATGATACGACGAGATGGAAAACTACATGGCTACAATGATCGTCAAGATATGCGCAAGATGAGTAACGAGCGAAAATACGTGATGAGGTTTCAGCAAGATAACACTACGATATGCTGACAATGACGGGTTAAATAGCGGACATCCGGGGTGTGCTGTTCAATGTACTATAGGTCATATGTGAAGGGCCGAAGACGACCCGGCAAAGTTATTTTAGCGCAGAATCCTAATTTGTGTAGGGTCATGGGGCTATTCCAAGTTTATGGAACATGTTGTCCAAAGTTCTGAATGCCACCGGCTTTACTAGGCTGATGAGATATCAATGAGCTAGAAGACACGGAGGCGATTGCGATCACATACTATCCATCCACACCGGCCTCAAACGCACGGCGCTTGTCTTCCAGGGAAGACATGCCCGTCAATGCCAAAATTGACGCGGAATGCGAATCAGCGTGAATTGACAGTGAAGTTTCGGTCCGGTTGCGAGTTAACTCTATCGATCGCATTTGAGTGGTTGCGCTGACGCCTTTGCTCGAGTTAGTGCCTCGACTTCCACGTCGGGACCAATGAGACTTACCGTCCAGCACTGGCATGGAGAGGTCAACTAGTACCACGCTATTCAACATACCGTTAGTAGAATTTCTACTACGAACGAAACACACTCACTCGAAGCGTCCATCAGACTCGAAGATCTTAACCCCTTCTAAACCGTCTACGGCTTCGCGGAAGTCATAGCCCTGCGCAAATGTAAGCGCAGTCGATAGCCATGGTGGCAAATCTGTTCACCTTGTTTCTAAGCCATTTGATGCTGATCATCATCCACGGTGAGCACAAGAAAAAGATAGGCAAATTTTGGCACTCACAGCAGACCCCGGAGAATACTGTTATCCTCGATGACCAAGACGCGTACGGGCCCCTGTGGTCCAACAGTGCCGACAGAGGACCTCAGAAGCGTGCCTCCCGGACCCACGGAGATCGTCGGATTCGCAGTGTTAGGCGTCGGGGTAGGGGAATCTGGCGGTTCTGGCTCAATGTAGTTTTCCTCCGGCGTCGAAGCAATGGGCGAGCCAGCCAGCGGATGCGCAGTCGCGGCCCGCGGGCCCAAAGGAGGCCGACGATGTGGCGGTTTGATACTGCCCTCTTCGGAAAAACGCCGAGGCAAAATGCTGTTTACTGTATCTGGTATTCCGGATGAGGGAGAAGCCAGGGATTGTGACGAGCCTGGATGACCTAAGGGCAATTTCCGAGACCCGCGGCTAATATTCAAGATGTGGAGGCACATCTTGAGTGCGGAAGACAGGCGGATCGGACCAACTGGTTTATACACGATGCGACAAAATCCGCCCATCCGCTCATACTCCCCCACGACGTGCATCAAACGCGGGTCGCCACGCAATGATGAGAGCAAGATGATTGGTCGAGACGCTTGCTTGTTCTCGGTCGCTTGAACGAGAGGTTCAAACTCTTCGTTCACGATGACTATCTGACCGGAACTGTCGTCCTCTGCGACCTCGAAGTCCCATCCCTCCACCAGGTAAGACATGATCACAGAATGTAACAACTGTACACCTCGATGCGGGCTGCTGAATCCGAGCAGAGATATCTTCGGTCGCTTGAGGTGGTTGTACACTTTCGTGAGCTCTTCATCCCACAACGTCATGTTCTCGGTCTCCACGGCGTCCGCATTGAACGTAATCTTGATCTCAGTTCCGACACCCTCCGCACTCCATACATCAACCTTTCCATCAACACTTCTGGACCGAATGATACTGTTGACAATGGCGAGACCAAGACCGGTACCTGTCTGCAGGGGATTTTCTTGAGAAAATGGATGAAACAGTTGGTTCTAAGAGACACTCGTCAGGTAAGCGGTGGAGCCATCACAAAGCCGACTGTACCTTCAAGAAATTTTGGCTAATTCCCTGCAAATGTAATGTTTGAGTGACAAAGATTAGCATAGGAGCAAGCATTCAAACATACCTTTCCCGTGTCAATGACAGAGAACTCTATACGGACCTTGTTCTTCGGGGTCTCGTCGCTGTGTGGCAACTGGCGAAGCATGACATGCACAAAGCCATCCTATAAAATTATCAAAAAAATGGGATCACCGGTAGAATGCGACGAAAGTGCGCACCGTGGTGAACTTCAAACTATTACCGAATATGTTCATCAAAACTCGACGGATACCACCCTTCTCACACAGGAATATCCACCCCTGAAGGATAAAATCAGTATGTGGCTGGCAAGCCCAATACCGAGACTGGCTTACAGCTGCGCTGTTCCCAATGTCTATCACGGTCTCAACGTGCGGTGAGGTAGAGTCCTTAGGTTCGAGCTGGCCATCTTGCTTCGGAGGTGAGTATACGCTTCCAATCTCCGATGTGAACACCCTCGCGCGGTGTCCGATCCAGCAGCCCTCCGTGGCCTCTTCAACCAGCTGCATCAAGTCCACCCTGCGAGAACGGTCAGAAGAAAATTCAAGGCAAAACGCTAGGTCGACGCACTTGCTGTGCTGTATGACATGCTCTACCCCACCAGACTTGGAATTACCGCTGAGCTTGGTGAAGTCGAGTACATGGTTGACTGTCTCTACAAGAGAAGTTCCACATGCCTGTACAGTCTGTAGGAAAGACTGCTGGCTATGATCCAACCGCGTGTCCGAGAGTAGCTCGGCAGAAGCAAGAATCTAAGGGCGCAGATGTCTAGTTCAGCTTTCATCCGAGATTCAAAATGACACGACGTATACGTACACCATGCAGCGGTGTCCGCAGCTCATGCGATATGCTGTTTTTGATTAAGCCAGGGAAAGTCGAACAACCGAACACAACTCACTTAGAAATGAACAGACTCTTCGATTTATCCGCCAAGATCATCCTGCGTTTGAGCACAGCCGACAGAATGATGACGCCTGTGCGAGCCAGTTAGACATCTGAGCTCTCGCACAAATGCCTATGCTCACCAATCGCTCGCAGATACGAAAGCTCGTGGCCTTCCAGCTACACATTGCCGCTCGTGAGTAACTGCTACTCGTTGGCCACATTCACCGGAATACATACAAAAGGCGTAGTCCGCTCCCCCGTACTGAACGCACACAACAGCGCGAACGGCTGCTTGTCGATATTGAAGATAGGCACAGCTGAAGAAAAAAAACACCATCGCATGAGCCACAGCTACCTGGCATCTTGCAGTACTTACCCAGCGCATACTGGATGGGCGTCGGCAAGAACGGTCGCAGCGTAGTAGGCACGATACCCTCGCAGACCTTCCCTTCCGGATTTTTCGTGAAGAACTCCTCTAGACGCGCGTATTCTTCCCGACTGAGCGACTTGGTGGTCGTTGCCGTGCCGGTCTGCTTGTCCGCGCTGTGCAACGTGATCGACATCGTGCTCTCCGCACCGACAGTGTCCAACACGTCCACGTGGGATACGTCGAGGACGATCGAGCCTTCGACGTCGAGTGTGCGCTTGACGAGGCGCGCGGCGCGCTCGTAGACTTGCTCCATCGACGTGCCAACGAAGAGGCCCTTGTCGCTATCCGCTTCCTTGTCTAGGTCTAGGCATTCCCGTGTAAATTGCTCCATCTACCCGGGGTCAGCAAGGATGAAATGAAGTGGAGTTTAAATTACATACTGAGCTCTGAATGCGATCTCTAATGCGCAATTGGATCTGTGGGACCACGTAAGGTGGAGTGTTAACATTTGTGTCAGAAGACGTACTTTATCCTTCCACAGTTCTAGCTCTCGGATCGCAATTTGCTGTACACAGACTCAATTTTAAAAATATCATAGCGCGTGTAATGCTCACTGCAAACTCCTTGAGTGTATGCCTCTGGCGTGGACTGAACTCTCTTCGGGGTGTGTCGTCGATGATTGACAACCTAAAGGGGGGATATGTTATTTGCATATTGCGAGAAAGACACTACTCACGCGCCGATGTTGAACCCATCTTGTGTCCTAAGCGGGCAGCCGGCGTAGAACCTGATGTGCGGCTTCCCTACCACAAGGGGCTATGAGACAACCAGGCTCATCAACACATGGCACGAGCCGACAGCCGAACCCCATACAGAGCATACGTACATTCTTGGCAAATCGCCAGTCATCCTGCGCATCGAGAACAACGGTGCACTCGTCGTCCCTACGAAACCGCATGAACTGTCAGATCTCAATCCCGACCAACAGGCAACGAACCTCTGCAAGATTGCATGCGCGTCGAACGAGCTCGTCCTCGGCACGATCTGTGCATCCAGCCCGGCTACACAGCGAGCGACTCGTCACAAACGCATTCACGCGAGCCAAAAGATCCGCACGTACACTCCGATTTGAAAAACCTGCGCAGCAGCGTCAACGACATTCCCCACAAGACAGCCCGAGCGCACTCACTCCTCCGTCCCGTCAATGAGCGACATCGCGACGATCTTGGTGTTGAAGACCAGCTTCACCAGATGCGCTATGCGGTCAAAGTTCGGATCGCGCCCCGTGCCCCAGATGTTGAACCTTCGCGGTTTCACCACACCGAGATCAGCGCCCCGTCTCACCCCGCGCGATTAAGCGGGAAAAAGAAACTGCACGCACTTGTACAGCGCTCGCCGGCGCTCGAGCTCATCCGGGGGGTTCGGCGGGGCAAGGTAGCCCAGTTCCAAAAACATGTGTTCCTCCTTCGCCGCGCGGCCCGCGAGGTTCGACACAAACGTCTCCGAGACGGGGCGCGTCGAGCGCACACGACGCTCGTACAGCGACGCGGTCGGGAGCGGCGCGGACGTCTGGCGCGTGAGGCAGATCCGCCGCGGGAGCGCCGGGACCGTCATTGGATCCGGGTCGAAAGGCGGGGCAGAGATCTGCCGCTCCGGGTGGTCCTGGCGCGCGAGTGTGCGTGCAGGGAGGTCGCTCGCGACCGTCGAGAAACTACTTGTCCGCGAAGGTTCCAACGCACCAAAATAGTCCTCTTCAAGCGACTCGGAGTTGTACTTGATGGGCGCGGTGGCAGGTGGAGCGGGAGGCATCGACAAGGGAAACTTCCTACCAACGCCCTCTTGCTCCTCGCCATCTGCACCGAGCGCGATCCCCTCTGGCCGGAATGTGAGCGGCTCCTCGTCAGTCTCCTCGGGAGGGCTCTGCTCGATCGTCGGCAAGCGCCGGTGGTCCTCGATGTCCTGCGTTCCCCGCCAGAAGCTGCTCAGACGCGACTTCCGTGCGATGCCCGGAGAAGCGGTCATGGGTTCAGAATGGGACAGGTACGCGTGGTCCGAGGGATGCGATCCGGGTATTGTGGCAATCGCACCACGCATGGGGTCAGTGAGCTCGTGCTCAGGCGAGGGGAGCGCAAGGGGCGCGACAGACACACGCGCGGCCGCCCACCGGATGGCCGCAGCGGTGGTGGTGGCCTCACTGGTGGGTATGAACGCGTGGCGGGCCCCGTCATTCAGCGATCCAGATGCGAGGGATGGGCGCATATCGGAGAACGAGCTTCGCAGACGATGCGAGAAATTGCCGAGGGAAAACGGGACGACGAGTCGCTTCTGTGATTGCGATTTCGATGTGTCGTCTTC
>NW_012133472.1:0-1017 GCF_000313525.1 Fibroporia radiculosa | reverse complement strand
CAGCCGATTTGGCGTACTCCAACAAGGTCTGCTCAGTGAGCTCATATTCAGGACCAGTCTGGTCGGCTACCTCGGTATAGGCTGGATCCGATACAAGGACTTCCAGCGGAGGCGCAGAGGTGGGGACAGGAGACTGGACAAACAAGTCAGAGGTATCGACGAGGATCGAGGGACGCGCGTCTGAGAGCGATGCGCGCGGATGTGAGGGTGCTTGCAAGTGTGATCGTGGCGGATGGGGTGTGCGGAGGGGGTCCCAGCGGCCCAGGGCATACGCACTAACAAAGGTGGCCCAGTCGTAGTCTGTGTCGTCGCGGAACTTGTCGTTGGAAGACTGCGTAGACGCCTGGTCCTCTGCCGGCAAAGGGTCGAATGGGGACGGGAGCATCTCGACTGTACGGGCGCAGGAGGGTGTGAAACGGGAAAGGGTCAGGATGGAGATCGCGGGGTGAGTGACTTGCACTCGCCTGTGGTCGAGAGCCGGGACGCCTCTGCGCGGATGCCCTCCACTGCAGCATGGGCGCGGCGGTTAATCTCGCAGATGGGGGCATCTTCGACAAAGTCAAACTTGCGAGGGTCTGCGGGGTCTCCGTCGATGCTGGAAGTGACTGAATGGGTGGCTGGAGTGACCGCTGTGCACGACAGGGGATCGCTGGGGGAAGGAGAGACAGAACACGGCAACAATATGCTGCGTTCCTCGATGGACGACGCGGTGGACGGTCTTCTTGGAGGACGATGGCCGGTGGGCCGAGCTGGAAGGGAGAGACGGGGAATGGGAGGCAAGACAGGATACGGTGCTGCCGCGGCCGAAATAGAGAGGGAGATGTCGTTCAGAGAGATGTTGGAGACAGGGATCTGGCTGGAGTCGTGGTGGTGGGAGTCCGCAAGATGGTCCATGGGAGATGGACGAGGGAAGCGACGGCGGCGGATATGGGCACAGAGGGAGAGGGGGAGAGCGACATGGGCCGCGGAGCGCAGGCTGGAGCAGAGTGGACCGTGAGGCAGCGGCAGGGGGGGGTG
>NW_012133471.1:68710-69289 GCF_000313525.1 Fibroporia radiculosa | reverse complement strand
CCCCCCCCCCGACTTTTCATAGCAAATTACTGAAATGACACCGGGAGATAGCCGTGATCACCTACGATGTCGTCCAGTCAGAAGTTCCTGCCGTCAACTTTGTGCACAAGTTCCAAAACGTGTTCGCACTGAAGTGAGCCATATCTCTTATTCGCTCTGCACTCGCTCATCGGCTGTCTGCAGCCAATCATTCATGGACCAGCTCGATTCCCTCGCTGACAGCTGTGGCTACACAAGCTACCTTGATACTTACATCACCTACCCTCCGCCGCCGGCTCCATTCCCAATCCCAAACGACTCTGAGGAGTGTGACGTCTGGGATGCCATCTTCAGTGCGGCGCTTACTATCAATCCCGGATTCGACGTCTACCACGTACTGAACACGGTTTGTCCTTCTGGTCGCCTGTTTCGCTTCCCTCCCTCACCTTCTGGTTGGGCATAGTGGCCCCTTGTGTGGGACGTTCTGGGTTTTCCGTACGTACTCCTACTAATAAATGATGTGTGGATTACACGCGCTGACAACGCTTTCTTGCATAGCACGGAGTTCGTCGACATTCAAGTGTCTCCGCTGTACTTCAA
>NW_012133471.1:0-68493 GCF_000313525.1 Fibroporia radiculosa | reverse complement strand
ACGAGGCGGTGTTTGTGAACAACGAAGACACGAGCCTGCCGCCGTTCGTCAGCATAATGCCTGGACTAATCGAGAAGAGCGAGCGCGTTGTCCTTGTACAAGGGCTGGTGGACTTCCTCCTGATATCCGAAGGGTGAGCTGCGGTGCCCTCTACCTGCGCTCCCGTGTGGAAGCTGATTTGAGCGTTTGCTGTGTTTCAGAGCGCGGATTGCTATCCAGAAGTGAGTGGCCTGTGACGATGTGGTGGTATATATCCTAATTCTAGCTGCGTGTTGCAGCATGACTTGTACGTGCTATCGCTGAGTTGTCGCTCGCCGTTCGTATTTACCGGAGGTTCCTCTCAGGGAATGGTGCACAAGGCTTCCAGACACCTATTGAGAACGACACGCTCGTGGTCCCGGGCTTCGGCGCGCTTGGAACCGCTCACTCTGAGCGTGGCCTGACATACTACGAGGTGCAACTGAGCGGGCATATGTAGGTTTCCCCCTTTGGTTGATGTCAATCATTCTGATATTCTGCGCGCAGGATCCCGCAGTACGCTCCTTGGGTGGGCTGAGGTTCTATCTACCTGAGAGCATGGCTGACATTTCTCCTCTCCAGAGCGCATTGCACATCATGCAATACTTGATGGGCTTCCGGGACACTCTTTGAGTCTTAATAACAAGTATCCCAAGATGGGAGATGGAGCTCACATGCGTCGAACCGCTAAGTGACGATTTGGATCGAGTGTATCTACAATGGATAGTCGCCCGAGGTCGCAATGATACCTATTGCCCCTGGCTCAAGCATGTTTTATTTGGGCTCTGATTTATGGAGATTGCTCATATCGAGGCCGAGTGTTCGAGTTTTGACCTTTCCAACGCCGGCAAAGTTAAACAGTAACGTCAGCTATGGTACGGTATCTTCTCAACGATCTATTGATAGCTTCTCTACTGTCGATAAAACGGCTACATTGTCTGTGATGCCAGGCTAGTAAAACATTGCAACAGGTAGGGAGTCACGATTGTGTACAAAGAAATGCAGCGTTCGATGGAGATTCTACTCTTCACGGATTCTCTCTGAAGCCCATGAGGTACTCCATGATCTGAAACGCAGCCTATGAATATGATGGAACCGGTGCATCAGCGATCGACGTATGCATACGAAGTGACGAACAAGCCCTTACCACCGGCGAGAATTGGGGTATCCTGAATACGATAAAGATGGTCAAAATCACCCGTGGTGGTCGCGAGACTAGTATACCACTCACATGTGCCCACTAAGCGCGACTTCGAAATACGTCAGACCGCGCTCTGAATGCGCCGTGCCCAGTGCCCCGACGCCATCAACGATGAAGCTGTCGTTGGCAATGGGTGTTTGGAAGCCTTGCAGCCCGTTCCCTACAACCACGTAAACAATTGCCTCCTATCGTTACTCGATGAACCTACATGTCATGCTACGACGAGACGCAAACAAGATGACAGTTAAATCAGCACGAGAAAGACCATCTGCTAACGTACTTTTGGATAGCAATTCTTGTCCTGTGCAAGATGTTCCATGTAAGTGCCCAATTTCACAAACATAGATGGTGGCCATCAGACAACCCACCCCTCCGCAATCAGAATGAAATCGGCCAGGCCATGTACAATCACGGCGCGCTCGCTCCGCTCGATGACGCTCGGCAGAACGCTGAACACTGGTGGAAGACTTGCGTCCCCGTCTGGGAATACATTGACGTTTGAGCATTCCGTCCAGTCAACATACATCGGTGCGTGAATGTGCGCCTTCACGTCGTCGCGGTTGAAGTAGAGGGGAGACACCTGCGTTTGTGGGAACGAGCCGCTGGATTAGGATGGGTCGAAACGATGAGCGTGTCGCATATCGAAGACGAATATGTCGCTCACGGGAAGCCAAGAACGTCCCACAGAATGGGATACTGTAAGTGCAGGTCGCACGTCAGCCATTCAACTCGTGCACAACATCCGATAAAGGTTACGCACTGTGTCGAAGATGCGGTAGATGTCGAACGCGGGATTTGTGATCAATGCGGCGTTGAAAATCGCATCCCAAACGTCGCATCCGGGGTCGAATTCGACTGAAGATCCTGGAAGGGGAAGCAGCCCTTGAGGTGGGTAGGTAACATACTTCTCGTAATACCCAGTATACCCGCATGACGCTGCCGTAGCGTCGAGATACTCCATGAAGGTTTCGCTGTGTCGCAATGAGTGTCGTTTTCGATCTCATAAGATCTAACCCACTTCAGTGCAAAAACGTTGAGATATTTGTGGACGAAATCGACAGCAGGTATTTCCTCCTGGACAACATCCCAGGATATAGAAGCTAGTAATAACTTTAGTTCAAATGCTCCTCTCAACGATCGCTGAACAGTGCGTACGATCCGATATCCAAAAGCCCTTCAGAGGAAGGTCCAGTAGGTTGGGGTTGTCGTAGAGATAGTTGGCAATGTCTGAATCCGATAATCGACGTTTATACCATAAAGAGCACAGAAAGAAGCCAATATGACTCACAAGGAATGTATGTACCAGCATACTGCCGGAGTTATCAGCTCATTTAATCGACAGTGATGGAGATACTCTACCCACACTTTCACCGGTCAAGTATAGGTTCTTGCCATTCAACTCGGAGAATACATTAAAGAACTGTTGCAGGAATCCAACGAGTTGTTCTGCGAGCTCGTCTTCGTTCTGAAAGCCTATTTAGCAATGGCCCGCGACGCGGATGCATCGCCTAAATCCATACCTTGATATTTGGTACGCCCTGAGAGAACCCTGTCCCGACTGGCTGTTCCACGTATAAGATACTGGACAAGTTCGTCCAGCTCTGCTCGTTAGGTGTGGGCTTGGCCTGACCCCATGACCAGCTGAACGGCTGAGAACAATATTGAATTTGAGAAGTGGACGGAACACAGTGTCAACTCACGCCATGCTCCTGTAGCAGTCCTTCGAGCGACGAACACCCAGGACCTCCATTCGTCCTGATCGACACTTAGAAACACAAATGACGTCTATGAAAACGCCTCACCAGAAGATCAGGTCGTCCAGACTGCCTTGGGGACCAGGCGGGAAAAACCAGAAGAAGAGCTATCACAAGATCCGCTGTGAGCAGATATAGAAAGTAACCCAGATATCTCCATCCACATACTTGTCTCGTCTCATCGGGTGCATCGCTGATTGGAAGAAGTCCTGCCCAGCTGGGTCCAACATCAAAATCGACAAGTGGAATGTTCGCGCCATCCACGTAAAACTCTTGCATTTAACTCAATATAGAATGTAGAGGGAAGACTGCAAGGGCATGCGCATACCTGCTGCGCGGGGGTTTGTGAAAGTAATGTTCTGCACGGTACCAGGACCTCCGCTTGCCCGGCGCTGTGGTACAGACCATCTCTTCGCTGCCTCCTCTTGATGAATATGGAGCTCGGCCTTGGACATGAGCCGCCGGGCACCAACACCCACATTCTCAAGAGCGAGGAACGCCAGTACTGCGATCGGCAGTCGATGCAACAGAGAGACCATCGCTGCTAGTCACGACTTAAAGGCTGCGGGGAGGAAGGGATCACAAGCTCGGCTTTCAATCAACGATACCAGCGGGTTTTAAAGGAAATTTTCGACACTTCTGCAATGTCCGGCGGAAGCGAAACGCTTTACAGATGGCAGGGAAGATGCGAGACCACCCGTCTACATACACGCTCGCTTAAACTTCATCCGGGTGGGAGAGCAGTGGGATGAGTCGTCCAACCATGTGGTTCAGGACTTCGCGTTACTCATGATGAATACATCCTTATCACCTGAGGTTCCTGATAGGTGTCGCAAGTCTAACGATAATGCCTTGGTACAACGTGGCGAACAACTACATTAAGATATCTATGGAGTACATTTAGTAAGCAGCTGTCTGAAGTGTCGAGTGTGCAGCATATGCTCACTCTACATCTCGATAACAGACGCACATGTGCTCGCGCCTCTGAACCAGATTCCCACCCGAGGTATATGCATCTTCTATTGTGATACGAGGGAGGAGAGGACGCATTCGCGCACAAAGTATTCGTGGAATCGGTCATCTTTGGTGAGCTCAGGATGGAAGCTGGTCAGGAGGTGGTGCCCCTGCCGCAAAGCAACAATGGTCCGTGAGTCACGTGGATCAGTGTCGTCTTCGTCGTATGGAACCAGGGTCTGCGTGCGTGGAAGTAGCGATGTTGAAATTCGAGACAAGATCTGCATTGGTGGATCGCTTGGTGAGGGGTGAAGGGCAATAATAACCTAGAAGGACAGAAGATTAGCTCCAGCGAGCTGGATGGATTCTGAGTGCTCGTACAGGTGCACGTATGAAAACGCCATGGAAGGGCCGGTCCGAGTCGCGTAAAGCCTCTACTTCAAGTGGTGCTTCGAATGATTCAACCTGGAAGAAGCCCCATTTATGAACCCATCCACACAGTTCAATCGATGCTATACAGACCTGTGAACCCCAGCCGTTTCGCGCAACCGTCACAGACATGCCGCCAAGCAACTCCTGGCCACCTTGCTTGGCACCCTCAACACTTTGCGCGAGTAAAATAGCACCTGCGCAAGTTCCCCACACCGGTTTTGTCTTTACAAAGTCACGAAGAGGACCTAAAAGTCCGGCCAAACGAGCAAGAAGGGCGATAGTGGTCGACTCTAGAAGATAAACTAATTGAGGGGACGTTATTCGATTAGCGATGAAGTCGCACCTCCTCCAGGAATGATCAGCGCGTCGCAACTCTCCAGATCCTCCTGGGTGCGCACTAGTAGAATAACGATACGCTTTTTCACGGAAAGTTTTTTTAACATGACCTGGTGCTCGGCGAATGCCCCCTGCAAAGCTAGGTCATCGGTCAGCAGACTGCAACATATATCCTGTGGGAGTATTCGCTCACCAAGTATTCCGATGGTGACATCCTCCCGTAATTCTGAGTGCTGCATCGATGTTTACTCTTTGCCGCTGTCGCTGAGACGGGGGACAGTTGGTCGAGTCAAATCTGAAGTCGATCTGCTGACGAAGAGTCTATGTATGGACAGCATGGTAGCATCGGCGCAACTTTACATCGTGAAGGCCGAGTAAAGGACCTGAGTTCAGAGAAATTCTAGTTGTCAGGGGTCAGGTCGTCGATATAATCGTGACTAGGAGTGAGAAGAAAGCAAAGACAGCGTACAGGCGAGTCGGTGCCGCTCAGACTGCCATCGCATTCACATGACCATGGATGCGATTGTTGAACAATGCATAGACCAAGATGGGCATTTATACTGCTTCAGGTATTTCTATTGCTCCAGGCATCGTACACACAGAAGAGGGCTATAAGAATGGCTATAGCTCGAAAATGTCACGCCGTTAGCGTCTTCGAATTGGATTACAACGGACTACATTCAATTTCAAGTTACAACAAAGTCTCTCTCCGGCGATGTCTGCGACGCATAAGATAGCCCTCATCAAGGCGGAAGACGCATTTGTCCGGCGCGGTCTGTATCATAAAGTTCTACAAATTTGTGGGTGAATTGAATACGACCCGCCGGACGCCGGACGGGGGGATTTCACCCTTGAAGCTTGATGATTGAGTACTTGCGGATTCACGTAAGTTGGGAGATGCGACTCGGACATATTCGACTCTATGCCTCAAGTGCCCAAGATTCCGGGCCCCGAGTCCGGAGGTGTATTCAAAGACGATGTTGGGGTCAGGGCGGTATCGGATGTGTCGTAACCTTGCATGGTCTGTCTCTTCAATTTTCTCCCCTGTTTTTTTACTGTGAACTTGCGATCAAACAGTAGTATGGGGGAGGTGAAGAACAAACGAAATGAGCCTAGAGCCAGGCCGTGGTATCTTTGGGCCATGGGCGCCATACGTCCCTATGCACAACTCAAACCAATATCCTCGAGCTATGGAGCGATGGACGACTGCAGAATCGGCGACCTGGCAGGAGCTCGAGCTGCTTCAGTGCTTGACGACTTAACGGGAGCGGATATAACCAGAATTTTACTATATCTCAGAGCAATTATGTGCACGTCTTCATACTCATCCGGTGACTGCGGCCCGAGTCCTAGTCATAACTCCCAGATTACGACTTTCCACAACGCGGCCATTGCCTGCTTGTGCAAACATCGTGTTGCGGCAACCCTGTATACGTGGAATCCTTGTATCAGGTTTGGGCAACTTCGATCATGATTTCACTGCCATTATCACTGAGCAATAGAAGGTGTTGCGATGATAACTTAACGGACATATTCTCCAGCACTCGGTGTCTCCCAAAATCATCTCACCACACTCACGCCACACCCGTTGCACTCCTCGGTACCAATTATTTAGACTCCCATACAATCAACCGTCAGTCTCCAAACGTCCTTCGGCCTCCGTCGTCCTTTTAAGCTCCAGATTGTACGCCAGTGGCCAACATGCCGAACGGAGGTGAGCGGTCATCCAACCCAATCTATGGCTAATTATAGTCATCCACAGGCTCGGACCGTATCAGCATCCCTGCGTAGTCCGAGTCGTTTCTCGCACCGGTGCCACTCTTCGCCCATGTTCATATTCATGCCAGCAGTTCAACGTCCAACTTCTTCCAACAGGCGGTTTGCCAGCGGCGTATGGTTCTGATCGATTTTGGCTGTTCATCGGGACAGGCAGCCGTGCTCATCGAATCTCCAGTCTATCGAGGCGTAGCTACGTGAGTACCGTCTCCATTCAGTGACGACAGTCGCGTTGATCCCAGGTTTCAGATCGTGGAGCACAGTAACATTGGGCGACCATCTTGAAAACGGCTTCGCTATTCTCTTCTCCCGCGAGCCTGTCTCCCAAAGGCAGTTTATTTATGGTCTTATCAAGAATTAGCCTAGTATCACAATCTCTTATACTAATTATGCTTCTCCGAAGCTAGTGGTAGATTTTGTGACGTTCTATCTGGGTCGCACACGCAGCAACGCTCTCGTTCTCAGAGCCAGAATTTCTCTTTGTTGTCTACTTCCCGTGACAATCTTACCTCGGTTAATAGGCCATTGCAATGTTTGCACCCGTGATCCACACTGTTCATATCGACCTGACGTCATGTCGGCGCCCGAGACGAACCACGAAATTTGGCAACTAGTTATCGCAGACTCATTTGGAATAGCCAAACTCAAGACATGCTTCTCAGGCTCGCCACCTCTTCTTTCCGTCAAATTGTCAGACGCATTCAAGGGTGAGATCCTTTCATACCGCGCGTGCGGCCACCTTTTCTCATGTGTGCACAAACGTGTGATGATATTGAAAGGAACACTCGAGCTCTCTATCTGCCATTCCTTTCAGGTTCTGTATTTCAAAATGTCACAGAAACAGTCGGTCACGTCTAAGGCCACCGAACGAGAAGAGTTGCAACAGGTGAACCCTAAACCGCGGTTACATATTTTTTTTTGTACTGCGACAACAGACATCCCATCTCAAATAGCGCAAAAAAGCGTTCCCTAGAAGCGCTCTTACGAGGGACACAGTTCTCCAGGGCTCTCCTCTTCAACCATCACCGGATACGCCTGCCGGATTCCGACATTCGAAATGCACTGTATGGCGCCTGCATCCTTGCGTTTTGTACAGGTATGTGGACCCGTGGTGTTGCACAGCATCCTACTTCATTTCTATAACGCATCATGACGGATACAAAGCGCAGAGATGCGGTCAATTGGTTCAAGCTTTTGGAAAGTACGAGACACTATTTCGTACAGAGTCGCACCGGTGTGGTGAGTCGTGCAGCACATGGTCTATAACATGTTATACACTTTCAACCTTGATCTGGAACTGATAACGTGTCCAATGGGCTGATCGTCTACTTGTGGTCATTGAGGGATGTATACGGCTGTGTTATACCATATGATACACGTCTCCGGCTGTTGCGTTCTGGCCTCGCCTCGCATTATGCACGAACTAAAAGAACACTAGCCAGAGCATTGGTTCGAACTGCTACCGTACCCATCACAATGATCAAAGTCCAGTGGACACCAAGACAGACCACAAGCCAATGTACTCCGCACTATACACGAGATACGCTCCAAGCCGCAGGCAGACATCTAAGCTTTGGACGTGGGAGTGTGCAACCTGAGCGTCCCGTGGGGTGATACGTGATTCGATATTCTCCCCGAATGGCTCCCAATCTTTCGTTCCGAAATCAAACACTGGGGTATCGATCTCATCTTACGGAGACCTTGAACGCCAGATCTCCACGAGCCAGCGATTCTGCCTAGTGCCGTATCTCTGCCGCTTCACTATCTTGCTTCGCATTCCACGGTTTCCACAAATCGCGACAGTGCGCTCCGTCGGGCTCGAGCGATGCTTTGCGAGAGACGACTGCTTGCGCAGTAGTGTGGCGCTACTCACGTCATTAGCAGGGTCTTTCATGCCATAAGACACGCATCACGGCGTGGCAATGTTCTCCCAACTGGACACTGCTCGGCGCCGGGCAATGCGTCGGTGATACCAGCGGCCGAAGTGGCTCAAAAGGCGAACGGCTACATTCCACAGTTCTCGTGACGACTCCCAAGTGCGCACATGATCCCCTTCGGATCTTCCATCCCTAGCTGCTAGAGAGTGCTATGCTCACCATTTGTCTTGGGTTGAGGCGTGTCCCAAGTTGTAGGGCGCATGTAGCATAGGTCACCTGAGACGCTAGTGGGACACGTACGTTAACATCATGATGCTTGAGTTCGTCGAGTTCCGACACCGGAGGACCCTGCGAGAGGGATATTTGTTTATCTGTGAATTTTGTTCTGAGTACACGCTAGAAACTGCACAATGTGCATACTATAGAGCGGTACGGAGAAGTGTGGCCACAGATCGATCACATACCTGCAGCCGAGCTCGGGTCCCGGTCCGTCGCGGACTCTCACTGCACAATCTCCGATTATATGACTAACTCCGTCTGCAGGCAAGGACTCAGCGAACATTGCAGGGTTCAAACTCATCATTGCAGGGAATTCGAGAATACAGCGTATTGTACATCAGAGAATATGTGTAAGAAAACATCATATAGTCATTGGTCGTTGCACATCGTGCTTTCGTAAGAGGTATGAATACAAATCATGTTGCTGATACATATCCCGAGATTTCAAGCACTGTCCCTGAATGTAGTATCCTCTATTAGGGCCCGACGACGACCTGTTTCGTCTTGTTGAAATGGGAGATCGTCTCGCTTGATAATCCTAGATGCTCTTGAACGAGCTGTGGCGGGATTAGTGAGAGCCACTGCACAGACAGTAGGTGTCAGTAAGGGCAGCCCAATCACAATACTGTAGAGCCACTCGCACCTGCTGCAGACTAACGTCTTGGAAGATGTCCGTGTTGAAGATCTCAAGGAAGTGCAGCGTGTCATTTCCAATGTTCTCAACATAGTGTCCTGCATATTGCCTCAGTAGTTAGCGCGCGTTGTTGAGAAGTCCGAGTACACGAAGTACGCACCATATGTAGCTGGAACGAAGCCAATGTCCCCTGCCTGATTTCAATATATAAGTGACTGCGAAGCGAGCAATGCGCGACACTCACCTCGTAGTCGAACGTCTGTGCAGTGCCACTAGACGCAAATTCCGTCACTCGACCGGTACCGGAGCTACGGAGAACATGTATGATGAGCAGAGCCTCACATACAGAGGAGCGGCCATGTACTTACATGTAGTACGTCCACTCGTCCTGGGTTGGGTGCCACTGTGGATCCGTTAGTACCCCGTCGTACAAGCCTCGCGCTCGCAACTCACGTGAAGTTCCCTATGTATCGGAAACACACCGTCAGTCAAAGCGTTCGCAAGCTCAAAGCAAGAGATACGCACCGCATTCCTCCGGGTTCGACGGTCACATCTGCGACGGCAATTGTCGTTGACGCCTTGAATGTACGCGAGTCGACGATCTTGACCGAACCGCCAGCGAGCGGCGTGGCAGACATATTCGACATCTTGAACGTGAATGGGTTCGGAACCTGCCCAGCTGGGTCTTTGACTGCAGTCGCATCTGGCGAGGGTGGTGCTGGAGAGGAACCAACACGCGTCAGCGGGCGGGGAAGTTGATGTGGGGTGGGGGTACACACCAGCGGGGAAGATGTAGAGCTCTTTTCCGGGGAGGTTGTTCCATGCGGAGATGGTTGTGCCAAAGTTCTTCGCAATCACCTCTTTCGGGGTGTGCGCGAGCCAGTCTGTGAGCTGGAAGGTCGAGTCTTCGCTAAAGTCACCGTTGTCGAAGACCTGTCGAGGGCGGTGGTCAGAGACATCTCGTGGGAAAAAGAAGGGCGTCTTACGAGGAGGAATTCGCAGCCATCCGGATTCTGGTCCGTGGCTTGCAGGCTGTGGGGGATCCCGGGGGGAAAGTACCACAGGTCGCCTGGGCCCTGTGGGACAGCAGAAGATCAGAACGTATACATCATGAGAAAAAGAAGATGGCGTACGACAGTGTCCAAGTAATTCCGACCGAGTTGATCAACAGACGTGACCTGCACGTAACCCTAATCCCAGTATGTGCGTCAGCGCGGGCCCGGCGCGGAGATCCAATAGACATACGCTAAGTACAAACGCCCACTGCATCGCGGGTTAAGTTAGCGTCCGCACACGAGCGAGAAGCGGCGGAGCGGGGGATACGTACCTCGGAAGTCTTGTGCCAATGAAGCTCCCTGTATAAAAATATTTAATACTAGCTTATCTGGCAGAGGAGGAAGGCCCTACCGGATTGCGCCAGCTTCCAGACGCATATCGACACCAGCCATTGCTGCACCGTGGTCAGCGTTTCTGCTAATTACGCTGCTATCTGCTACTTACAAGTTGCAATGGGCATCTGGTGGACTGAAATATAAAATTAGAATCTACCATATACGAGCGAGGACATAGAGCTCACTGTTCTGTTGACGCGCCCAGCCGCCGGTCTGCAGCCGATTGGAACTCAAGCTGAACGGCCACTTCGCGTTCCCGCCAGGGCTGCAAGTTCCGTTGATCAGCAACTTAGAGCATTAAGCAAATGTACTATCCCACGTACAGCATCCCGCTGTCTGTCGTCGGCGGGGCGAGAAGGTCGGGGTTCTGTTGCTGGAGGGGAATGTTCTGCTCCGCCATAATCGTCGCCCCAAGCGAGCCACGGATGGGCTGGGGGTCTTCGCTGGTCGTCACATTCCATTCCGGGTTGTTCGGGTTGTCGCTCGCGAGCGGTACGGTCTCACTGGCATTTGGGGCAGACGAGGTACCCGACGCGATGCTAGCAGTGCTCGAAGAGGTGACTACGGTGGTTGTGGTAGAGCTGGAGGTCTTGGCCGAAGAGGCGGGGGCAGCGACAGAGGAGGTAGAGAGGAGGATGGCGCAGAGTACAAAAGAGAAAAACCTAGCCATACTGCGAATGTGAATCAGATGAAGAGGACGGGGCCTGGCTCATCCCTCCATAATCCTAGGCCTTTTATAGAGGGTTCCGATGCAGACCACAACAGAGAAATGGACCATTGCCACGCGGTGACTACGGAATGCCAAATTGTGCAGACGAGTGCGTAACGAGTGGAACTTGCACGCTGACCATTTACAGTCTAAATTTAGTGCTGAACCAGATCGGGTGTAGTACTTTGGTGGCGGACAAGATGTCAGATGACGAAAGTGTAAGCTGGAGAGAGGGGCGGCACCAGGCGGCGCGATGGGAGCCTGCGGCTGTTCCTGGGACAGGTTGGAAAATTGGGATGAACTTCGGCAACAAGAGGCCCGGACATTATTCACCGAGATGATCTACTTCGTCTTCGCGCTTCTCTGTACTCCGTTCATAGATGTAGCAGCCACGTAGGCTTCTAAGCTTCACGCGCGACCCTGCCGCTCGTCGGCAACCGTGGCCACGGTGCACAACACTCTGATAACAGCCATAAGCAGCACACAGATCGCTCACAGGATGGCGCACCGTGACTCTCCAATAGCTGGTCAGCTGGAATATTGGTTGTGCCGCCACTGCCTGCATCTAGGGGGCACTGTGACCGACCTGAGGGAGTGGGGCCGTGCCAAAAATAAGCCTAACGGTATTGGTCCGAGTTCCGCTGTTTGCGACGCGGGCTCGGATCTGGATCTAGATTAGAAGACGGCCCCTCAACTTGCCCTCGATGCAAACAAATCCCGACGTCGCGCGTAGCTGGCGATACAGTGGCTACAACTCCGGCTAGCAGGTCGCCCATTCGAGCCCATTACGTGAACGGGTGCTGTTGCATGCGCATCTGTGGTGTGAGTTTGCTCTACTTTCCAGCCGCATAGAGGACGATGATCGCGCCCGGATCGCAAGGTGACCCGTTGGTCCCCGCGGCTGCATCTACGTGCAGCCGGGTTCACCCACAATGCCACACGCGCTCGTCAAGTGACTGACCCCACCACCGTCTTCCACGAGGTTGGTGTGAGCGAGGAGGTAGCCTGACCACGCTATGCCTGTGCTGGCGGTCGATAATTTTCCCTAGCACGGCATTAAGATTCAGCCAGGCACCGCAATCGAATTCATTCATCGGGCAGCCGCAGCCACCACCCCGTACGAAGTCCTCGCCGGCCGCTTCAAAGAGCGAAAGTAGACGAGGACGCGGATGTGTGAGCGATCGCAGGGTTTTTCGGGTCGCGAAAAGCGTGTGGACGCGCCGCCGTGTCGTCGTCGTGTGCTACAGCGCGAAGCCACACTCCACGCGGCTAAGCACTCAGAGGCCCGGCCTGCGATCACCACGATCGCGAGAGGGCCCGAATTGCCAATCGCACGCGCGGGTGGCCACGCAAATGCTATCCTGCGTCGAGGGCGGACCGCTCGACACGGCATCATCTGTCCATCTGATAAACGCGCCATCCCTACACCACAAGCATCTAATCAGCCCGCCCCTCTGCGTCTACCAATCAGGTTGGCCATGGCAACAGTGCACGGCTAGCCTGCGATGTCCGCGACGAATGGGATGGTCGCGCGTCGCTAGTGCGCATCAAGGATGTCACGAGAGTGCTGGAAACACGAGGGCGACATTGATGCCGGAAAACGCGTCACGATGGGACCACTACATACGCCGACAGTGTCGGCGAGGAGGATTCGGCGCGCCAAGGGGGTTTACGCGTCAGCCGACGGTCGCGCTAGCGGTGCTCCAGGGACTTGGCGTAAGAGTAGAGCGCACCGAACGGAAGCGCTCTGTGATAAGTACAGACGCTGCACGAGGTGGAGAATGTAGCTGCGGAAACATGTAGTCCAGGGGATAGCTATCCGCACGAGAAGGCTTGAAAAAATTTGCTCATTTGATGAGGCCTGCAATGGTACACCGCGTACGTCTCACGAAAGGAATAACTGGAGCATCTGATCTCCAGTACACTGATTCAAGTTTGTCGTAATGGGCCAGGGTTGATGGGGTGTGAAATTCGTTGCTGCCCAAAGATTGTTCCGCAGTGTGCGCCACGGGCAGCATGCTGCACAAGTGTTGACGTCCTGTAGCTCGGATACCATGATCCGTTCTATATCCAGGGAAGTTTCGCGTTTTTTGCATTTTCAGCTCAGAATGGTCGTGTTGACGTTCACTCGCGCGCGCATTCTAGCGGAATTTGACCGTGTGTAAGGCTGGGACACCATTTGGAGTGATGATGACAGACCCGTCGCTGTGGGCGCAAATGGCGATGAAGCTTTGACCAATCGGATTAGACTAGTACATAACACCGTCCCTGACAAGCCTATTGGACCGCTCAAACTCAAAGTCGGCACTAACACATGGATGGATATAGTATACTTACAAAAACCCGTAAGTACCCATCTTACAAGCGCTATAGGTCACGACGCACATAATTCGAAAATTGCCAAAACTGAACAGATGCTCCGAGGTCTGCATTGCATTTGCACAGGGCGGCCCGGTCGGCGCGCCCAGGTATGCTTCAGGCATGATGTTCAGTGGTGCGTGCCTGGAGTCAGGATGGAGGGAATGTCGGCGAGAATGATGAGAGCGAGCCGGGAAATGCACGAGCATGCAGCCTGACCAGAGGTACAATACGGATCATAACTCATATACCGCGGTTGGACATTCATATTTCTAGTTCAGAAGACTGGTATACTGTCCAGATGATCTCCGGCATGATAAATTGCGCCGTTCTCGACTCTCGAACATCTGTTGAGTTTCTCACTCCATTACCAGAGGTCAAAAATCTTGCTTCAAAAGTGCCGTTCGAGCCTGTGTGAGATGATGACTTTAGAGACGAAAGGTGTATTTAGGGATTCACGGACCTGAAAACGACAGGACCGTCGTGCAGAAGACGATGAACACGAGGTGTTTACGCCCCACCCCCACGCTGTGACGCTAGAGTGAGACAATAGTGCCCATAAAGAATGCCGCAGAAACGAGACGTTGAGCCTTGAGGCCCGTCGCCGCAGTGCACCATATACGGTATGGAAGATTGTATAATTAGTTGGAACAACTTTTGTGGAAATATGCATATGTTCGAATTCGAAAAAGCCAACCAGAAGCAGGGTCGTGGAGAACGTGCCGAAGAGTACCTTTCAGGTCTGTAGGCTCGCAGAACACGATCTGTATTCCACGACACACCGTCTCTGGGATTATCGGCGGTAGTGGTGGCGAGAATTCTGCGTGTGGAAGGATCGTGTCCGTGTTAACGGGCTATACTTAGTTGCCCTGGAACCGGCATTCTTCAGTATGGCACACGTAGACCTCGCCGTCGTGCGGAGGGTACGTGCAAGATGTGAATATGGAATTGCCGAAGGCAAGCAGCACAGTGGGGCGATGTATGAGATATGACCGGAAATAATGGCGTTTGAACGAGTTTTGCGCTTTGAGAATCCGAATCGCGAAGAGGCCGGGCGAGAACTTGTAGGCGTGTCATCGATCGGGAGATTCTGTCGAAGGAAAGAGTGGAGCGAAAAACGGCCCCGGTGGTGCTCGGGTGCAGAAGAGGCCTCAAGTTGTTCGCGTTCGCTATTGTTAGACAGAGATACTGACTGAGGACGTCACGATCTTGCTGACTTGAGTTCGGCGTGCCCGACATCCCAATCCGAGGACAGCCATGAGCTGAGCTAAAGAATGAGAAGCAGATGAAAATAGACGATTGACCCCGGATCCAGCGAAGTTAGTCGCGGTTTTTACCTGGGGAAATGAAGGAGCGTCAAAGATGTCTGTCTTTCGTCCTTTGCGGCAATGGTGGATTTCTCCCGTTGGATGAACGGGGGGAGTGAGACCCTGTCTAGTAGACTTTCCCCTCAGTCACATGCTCCAGGCGACCCGAGTATGACCCCGAGCTGTGGGTGGGGATGCGGTGTATCTCGTCCGGGGAAGCTTGTGGGATATCAGAACGTCCCATCGCAGAAATCGTCTCTCACTCACTCTGTACATTGCGGCTCCGAGCCGGCACGGTAAATTTTCCGTCCCGCATATTTGGACTAGACTCTGCCACTTGTTGTGAAGAGATCCCGTTACTAATAGTGCCCGACAGAAGAGGGGAATACTATTCAGGCCATGTGTAAGTCCTTTCGAGAATATTACAAAAGATGCACGCACTGTGCAGATCTCACCAAGTCAGTCGGATTCAGGATCTCGCTAACAGTAGTGACAATTAGAGTGCAAATTTTGCACCGTGTCACCACTCAGAAGGAAACATGTATTTTTGGCTGTGCCAAAGATGACGTCCTGTATCCAAGTATACAGTGAGCGTTTTCATATATGCGCGAGGATATAGACAGACGTACCAGCTAGCAATCTAATAGTAGAACATTGACATGAACGTGCACTGGCAGAAGGTATGTCAGAAGACGTGGCGGCCTTCCGTCTGGTAGAAGACAAATGACATATGATCCAGGTGAGTGACCAGGAGCACACGTGCAACATGGCAGCGATGTCTCACCAGTGACCAAAATTCAAACTCATGGGCAAATTTAGGCGTAGAAACGAACTCGCTGATCGCGCCCGGCCAATTAGAAGCCGCATTTCAATCACGTGCACTATCATCAGAGAGGAATCTAATTCAGTCGCAAGGCTGGCTGAAAAATTCGGCTCTTCGTTCTCTCCCTCTTCCATCATCTTCGTGCTTCGAAAGGAGTCCCGTGTAGGCGATCTCAATTTTCCGAAGAGTAGTCTATTTTTTGAAGCCGGGTCCTGAGAGGCTGCACGCACCGCGCGAGGTCTGAAGGAGGTAGAATTATTCCTTCTTCGGGGAAGCTCTGGGGCGCGTCCTCTGCTATCAGGATGATTTAACTCATCTGTTCGCTCCCCTTTTTTTTCAAACATAACTATTGGCAAATGTGGTAATCGTAGTGCGACCGCAAGCTGGAGATCGTATGTCCGCTCACACGTGCCGGTCGTGTGCCAGTGGAGCACTCATACTACTCGTGCCTTGGTCCCGAAATTGTGGATTCCATGCAGGCGACATCGTGTCGTGATGCACCAGCAGTGCTCAAACCTAGCAAGAATATCTAGGGCATAGTCTTCTTCCCGTTGATTTGTTCGGAGGTAGAGGGGCAGCCCTGGTCTTTGTTCACACAAGTGCATCCGGCCCGTTCAAAGCTTGACCATCGTAAACTTCTGGCGGAACTTTGGGAAGGTCATGTTCCCCCGTGCATCGGCGTTCACACGTTCACGTTTATTCCTGGTCATGCCTTCACTAGCACCGAGATGCTATCGATACGAACGGGAATCCGTTGAACATACCCACCCGGCGTAACACTCCCTCTGGTGGGCTTTTTCTCGCGTTACGGACTTTCCTCCCTTTCTGTCCGACAACAGCTACCACGTCTGAGATTATGTACCGCGAAGATCTTTCCCTCTTGCTTGGGACGAATGGCACCATTTACTTCGTGCTATATTTAGCCAAAGCTAGGCTATCAACCTCGTTGTTACATGAAGCCATTAACCTTATTATTTATGTCCCCGCACAGCGCGCACAGCACGCGTGGGGCACTACATCATTCGTGCTGCGGACATGACTGCAAGGCCGTAATGGATGCAGAGTCGATGATGTGGACGTGCCTGTCTAGGCGAGGCGCAAGGATGCCTATTGGCAGCCACCTATCTCGTGTGGAGCGTGTCTTACGGCCAGCTGTAAGCTAGAACACGCTTCGTCTTCTGGAAATAGAGTTTAACAGCAGGTCGGTGATTTCGACCACGAATCGCAATAGCCCCTCGGTCTCCAAATCATCCCTGTCGACTTGAATGAGACTCGTTTTCAAGGCACGGATGCCTATCAATCGCCTTTGGCTGCGACTGCTTCACTTTGCTCGCTTGCGTCCTATGTCATTGCCGACCCGACTCCCTCGTCCTGCTCTAGACCAAGTGCGGGTGCAAGGATAGGAACTTCCCGCTGAGTCCTTCGCGTGTGGGTAGTATGTGGGACAATCGAGCCCAGATAGCGGACGAGTGCACAGCATGATCTTTCGTGGCTGTCCTTTCACGGGATGTCAAGCCAGTTTTCGCACGTCGAATGCAGCAACAACAAGGGCCTCCCAAAAGACTGCGATCTGTCTTTGTTCTGTGAGCAAGCTAGTGTTGTGCATGGATATTCTTGGATTATTGACATCGTGTACGAATAGATTGTGTGCAAACTTGAAGCAGGAGTTGCGGAAGGGCTCGCGTACATCCCCTTCTTCGGACCTTCCTCCCGCATTGCTCTCAGGGCCATGCCACATGCGATACGACTTCAAAGGTTGCGACATCGCAAACGCTATTCCAGGGAAGACATTCCCCGCCTTGGATGATATACTGGGGTGTCGGCCCGGCTAAGTACCATGAAGACAGAGCACGAAGTGATGAGACAGGGAAGGGGGCCACTAGCCTGTGACGTCTACGAAGCGTTACAGATGTTCTGTTCTAATCATGCCTCCCACAATCTCTCCAACCCCAGAATTCGTCGGATCGTGCTGCAGGATGAAGATCACTTCCCACAGGTTTCGACACGCAGAAGCAGTCTAACTCACGTTCTGCGTTATCGGCACTAGCACATCACTCTGGCTGCGCGACTCACGGATATCGAGGCTTTGTGAGCCAGACAGTCCCATCTGCGCATGTGGGATGTGCATGTGGACTTCTTGCAGTAGAAGTGTGGTCCCTCTATCCCAGACTCCTCTTCTAGATGCACTCTTTCGTCGAGCTCCGCTTAGCCTACGCCGTTCGGTCTCCTTCAGAAAGGACTCACGAACACCGCCTCTCGTGTTAAACTTTGGCCCTCGTGAGACCCTGGTACCATACGCAGTTGACTCGGATCTGTTGTGTTTATGCATCAAGCTGGCCCCAGTGTGGTCGATTCTCTACCAGTCGCAGGAAAAGCTCCGCACAGGTGTCCAACACACACTTGCTCTCCCTCGATTCTTCCTCTTCGTATGCACGACAGGACTCAGTGGCGCTCTAAGTAGGACAAGCAGGACGTCTGGCAGGGTGGTGATTGGCTTTCTGCTTGCGACTTGTTCGTCTTGCCTAGTGCTGGACAGCCCCTCTACGAGTAGTGTTTCTTTCTTGCTGCTACCAATTGCCACTCGCCCATTGGTCCGCGGACGGAGTCGCGCAAGTACACTCAGTGCAACACCTTGGGGCTGCGTACTCTGCCCCGTCACTCGCGAGAATTGTACTGCGATTGTCTCGGGACGGAATAGTTCTTACCCTTCATGATCTTACGGTCGATTGTCTGCCTCCGCCATGACTCCACGTGTGCAGGTAATTATTATGTTACGCATTTAGCTGAAACTCCTCCATTCTGACACGGCTCGCACTATGAATTATTGCAGCAATTTTCGTCAAGGTCAGGCAGGGTCAGGCAAGGGTCAGGCACATATTCCGATCGAAGTTAGGCCCGTTGGTGCCGGTCGGATTCATTTGGAAAGATGTTGAGTAACCGCCTGCTTGACGGCTCAATGTTGTAGTGACATCTCTCAAAGTGAGGTTTTTACTGTAGCCGAGATGCAATATCTCTATTGATCGGTGATTGCGAGCCTGAGTCCGCGGTGTGGGCTCGTCGACTGGGATAAGCGCCCTCCGCGGCTTTGCGACAGACCCATGGCGCAACGCACATTCAGTTCAATGTGAAGTTCAAATACCTCTGAAGCCGGGTCCACGAATATACCCGTCTGCGTCATGTAATCTGACACGACGCCTGTCACTCAAGCAGGTCTACAGCGAATTGTAATGACCGCTATATAATACAGATGGGGAAGTTGGAACCGGACTTTCAAGTTATATTTGCTTAGTGCAGCCATCGATTTTGTAGCAATGTAAACCGAACTAAACATATACGCAGATGGGCAATAACGTACCTCATATTCTCAGACTTCGCATAAGTCTCCGTGACAGAGACTACTAACGAAAAACGAGATGTAGCTGCTTAGCGCAAATAAATTGACGAAGGCCGCTTGACAGTCATCGGATACCCTCAAGGAAAGTGTTCAGCTCCTTTCCGTGCTATTCCCCATGTGTACGGGTGCCAGTTTTCGAGGTAGAACATCAGATTTCTATTGAAATAGTCACCGTCGACAGTTTAGTACACAACGCTCAAGTGTAAACGTCTCGAAATTTTTCGATGCCCGTCTATAGAATTTTCAGGGTCCAGGCTGTAAGGTCTCGATGGCCTTGCGAGTCGGATAGATCAGGGACAAGCGTGAGTTGAACGTTGCATGTCTATATGTCTAACCATCTTGAACCACTGGATTTGCTTGGCTGAAGTCCAGTGTCGTATCTGCCAGTATGTGCCTAAATATTTTCCAATTTCGTTAAGAGGTATTTGCGTCACTTCCATATGCACCCAAGCGGTGCGCACAAGGTGAACTAATTGCTCATTCTACTGTGGTCTTGTGTTAGTGGGCGCTACCGGGGCAGATTGTCAGAATGAGGGTGCTGGACAAGATAGAAGGATACTTACCCAATTACACTCGCTCCACGCCGCGTGTCCGTTCTCGCTGCAGTTTGAATGCACTCTGCAATCAGACAGAAATGAGTAGGATGGTATCGTCCTTTAGAAACTCATGCTTTGAAATATTCAACTGAGAAATACGCACACCACTCATTGTTAGGTATGAATGGTTATCGTCATGCCGTCTATCCCTTGGTCGGAACAGCTCGGAACCATCTGCTCACGGCCTGCTTGACGGTATGATCCCGAGGAAGACCCCGCAACACTGCATCGCCATGAAGCTAGACTATATCAGAAATTACCTCACCATTATTAGTTGTTAGCAGCGCGAACGTGTACAAGCTCTGCTATGAAGCTGTAATCATTCTGCCACCATTCCAATGTCACGTCCAAAGCATTCCGGTTATGAGTTCTCGCCCGAGATAGTGATCAATCTCTCGAGTCTCCATTTCCGCTGATACTTTGGAAAGCTTGAACTAGCATCGAGTTGGTCGTTTCCATAGCTTTCACCATTGCTTGTCAGCAGGACCGTGACAGTCTGAGCCTGGGTGTAGTTCCGGCGACCTGGCAATGGTACAAAAAGAGTTAACCACGTATTCAAAGATGGAATTTGGTACCCGCACAATAGTAGAGCATCAATCAACGATAGAACACTGTTCGCGTGTTCCGACAGTTGATACTTGTCAGTGATAAGTAGGTAATCTCAATCTGAATGGTCCAGAGCAAGTGCCGCTCACACGAATTAGTGAGACGGTCTAAGTCGGGTTTAAAAGATGGTCATAACATAATAGCCATGTGAGTGCAATTTGGGGCCCGCTCTCGTCCTTGCTGATGCAGTGAAGAGAATGAAAAGGCTTTGACATAATTGTCCCGTATGCTTTGGCAAGCCGAATCCAAGTCGAATCCTTGCTCGAACATCCGCGGAGATTCCAGTTCCGACCCGGTCCGTCTCTCTCAACCAACCAGCAAGGAATGTTTTCATCCCCGCCAACCTCCGATTGGGCGTGCCACAAACTGGGGGCCTCACAACTTGTCGTGAGAGTCGTTCAACTGAGAGTTATGCGCAGACCCTGTCTCTCTGATCTCCAGTTAACTACCACGTCTCATGCACGGTAAATGGTATTTCTCTAGTAATCCAGAATGAATTTCCAATTGCCTAGCATCTGTACACAACATTATATAGATGCATGAACTTGCAGTGGATGTTCAGGCTCAAACTTCCGAGCTCTAGCTAACCGCGTGTTCAGCAAGATACACTACCTTCGGTGAAGTTGACGACTCGCTCTGTATGAGCCGATGCGTCGCATCTCGTGCCATGTGAGCTTGTCTGATTTTCGCGTCACAAGGGTCGTAATCCGAAGCCTGATCATCGCTGATCAGTTCGCAGCTGCAGCATAGTATCGCTTACCTCTGAGTTTTCTGGTGAGCGTTGGGAAACATTTCTGTCACTTTAGGCCATTTACCAATTGGCTCGTTACGGCTCTTTCAGAAGGGCGAGAAACGAGGCGTTCCAGGTGTCCCTCGTTCGGTTGACCTTGTGGAAGGAGCCTGGACATCGCGTTCTTAGGTTTTCAGCACTTCAGGTTGCTTTTCGGTTTCTCGATTTGAAAAATTCACGCCAGCACATAGCCCTATTTTTAGAACAGGAAAACATTCCAGTATGGGCATACTACGACGAGGTTCCTTAGTCGATGATCACCCTTCGGAGACACGAATCTTCTGACTTCCTCATTCTTTTCAATGCTGCGCTTTTTGACCCTGAACAACATCTCATAGTGACCGGCTGGCTGTCCGCGAAGTATCATGGGGTCATGCAAGCGGCACGAAGGGATCTGAGGATCCGCCGTTCTTTGAGCTGATAATATGATCCGGCTCAAACGAATCACAAGACCTTCAGAATTATGCAAACTCCCACCAAGATCCTTGCAGTCGATCTCTGTGCACCCTTGTCCATAAGTAGGCATAGTATTGGTGTATATGTCCAGCCTACCATTTACTTTTGCGACCGCTGAACTCGTGGGTGCTTTTACCAGACGCACAAGACTCTGCGGAGGCAATTCTTCCGGAAGGGTTCTTTCTAGCATCCGCAGACTCTTCTTGAGAGACAAAGTGCTACTGATTTTATGGGCTATAACGCGCATTCACCTCGTGTCTATGTGGGGACGTGCCGTATATAAGGTGCGTGCCATGAACGAGGACAGACCAAGTTCCATCTGACTCTACCTCAACTGGCAGAATAGGACACCTCTCCCAGCTAACGATGGTCAACTTATTGTGCTTTACACTATGTGTTATGCTCCTTTTTACTACTGCAATTGCCGCGCCTGCGCCTCTGAGCAAGAGGGTCGTTTCTAGCACAGCGTCTGCGATCCCTGCCAGCGAGACCGTTCTCCCAGCTAGCGATAGCGCAAACAACGTGATGTGGAATCCAGTCGCCGGTACCGGCGCACGGCCTGCCTCTAGCAACACCTCGACCACGGAACATCAACCTATTCGTGGGGCGCTCGGTGCGACGATAGTGGCTCAACAGAATAAAGCCCTTCAGCAGCAAAATCCGGATGCGCTCGCACCGCCGACAACCGATAGTGGCGTGATGTATGTCCATCCTCTTTGAAACAATGCATGCTGGAAGTTAACGCGTCTATGGAACAGCCCGGGCGGTAACATCAAATGGCCGATGAGCTTGAGCCCGATACGACTGCAAACGGGCGGTTGGGCCAGACAACAAAATAGTAGGTGGCTGAGTTTCCTCAGTCGATTCATGTGTCTGATATACTCTACGCATCCAGTCAAACAAATGCCTATCGCGACCTGTAAGTGGTGTCGAGTGTGATGGAATCTGGACCATCGCCCATTTGAATATATTTTAGCTATGGCCGGCGTGAACATGCGACTCGAAGCCGGTGCAATTCGGTAAGTGTCTGCCTATCTCGCTGGCAAACTGGAACCTCACGTTCTTCGTAGGGAACTTCACTGGCACAAGACAGCCGAAGTCAGCAGTGTTTTTCCTTCATAAATTCCTCGTTCGTGACCTGATTGTTCCTAATGCAGTGGGCGTATGTCCTCAGTGTGCGTGTATTTGATATCCCGGATAGGTAGGTGGATATTGACAAATTTGGTACAGGGTTATCTTCAAGTCACCGCGGTGGACCAAGATGGCCAGAACTACATGGGCAATGTGGTGAGTCATGGCATCGTGATAATCCGTATCTCGTTCATATCAAATACGCTGACCTTACAGGGCCCCGGTGACCTATGGTTCTTTCCTCCTGGAATTCCTCATAGCCTGCAAGCAACAAGCGACAATCCCGACGGTGCCGAATTCCTGCTTGTGCGATGTTACCCGTTCCTCCGCCTGTCTTTATCTTACAATTTTGCAGGTATTTGATAACGGCGACTTCAGTGATGACTCAACCTTCCAGCTCACGGATTGGCTTGCGCACACGCCTAAGGAAATTCTCGCGAAGAATTTCGGCACTACTATTGCCGCATGGGATGACCTTCCTGGCAAGCAGCTCTACATCTTTCCCGGTGGTATGTTGTTCAATGTTGATATAAGTCATCTATTCATAAGTCTACTCAGTATCTCCTTCTTCTGACGCTTCGACAGTCGAAGACCCTTTAGGAGAAGTACCGAACCCATACACATTCAAGATGTCCAACATGACGGCAACACAGCTCCCTGGTGGTTCAGTTAAGATAGTCGACTCGCGGACGTTCCCTGCCGCATCGTCGATTGCCGTCGCAGATGTAACCGTCGAGCCTGGAGCAATGCGGTCAGTGCAGCCTTTGATACTGTTGACAATTTCTCACATACAATGTATTCAGAGAACTTCATGTACGCCTTTCTTATCGGTACTTACTGTCCTTATAATGTCGCTAACAGACGAGTAATAGTGGCACCCGACTCAGGATGAATGGACATATTTTCTGCAAGTCGCTTCTCGTTGCTCACTGTAAGAGTCAACTCACCATGCTTATATCAGGTCTGGGAATGCACGAATTACAGAGTTTGCGTCGAGTAGCATTGCTCAAACATATGACTTTCAGGTACGCGATCTTTAATTTCCCTATCTGAGCTTCCTCGCTGACCACGCGTAGGCGGGTGACGTTGGATTTATCCCTGCAACATATGGTAAGCCGACATTGCAGCATTCACCATCAGTGTAACTGACTTTCTGTCTAACACAGGGCATTACGTTGAAAATATCGGCAATGACACACTGCACTTCCTTGAGGTTTTTAATACAGGTATGATGGAGCTTGATTGCTCAACTCTTGCTGACATTGATCCCTGCAGATGTTTTCCAAGATGTAAGCCTCATGCAGGTTCGTTGATTGTGACTTGTTACTGCATGTGGTAAATGTTTGAATGGTGCTGACTTATGGTTCACAGTGGCTCGCGTTGATCCCACCCCAGCTTGTGCAGGCGCACCTGCAAATCTCAGATGAGATTATCACGAGCTTCAAGAAGGCGAAACAAATCGTTGTAGGGCCGAATTGATGGCATAACGCCTCTGCGGGGATAGACGTGAGGAATCGGTGGATCAAGATCACGCATAGTATACCTATTGTTTTCGTACTTCGTTGTTACCCACTAGCGCATGACTTGAACGATAGGGAGTGTTCACTCAATTTCTCTTGTTTACTAAGTATTATATGCCCCCATTGAGGGTCCGGCACAACGCTGCTATTACACATCTACTAGTAAGTAAGTGTGACGGTGTGGAGCGCGTGGCTGAGAACCTGGGCTCCGATAAATTTAGAGTTTAGGGATGTCCATTTTTGGTAATAGTCTCTTGACGCGAACGGCTGGACTTGAGCTCCCTGTTCGTTTACAACCGACCTTCATCCCTCACGCGACCTGCGCATTATCGTGTTCATGAGATGTCCGAACCACCAACGGGTGTCCCTAAGCTTGAAACTACAGAAGACACGCCGTACGGAGATGTGGATGAAGACAAGACTCAGCCCGCAGAAGACATTCTGAGCGTGCTCAGACAACTCAACCCTCAATCGTTGGGAGTGCTGAGCACCAGCAGCAACCCGAACATTGGCAAACAGGGAGAATCAAGTTTGCCGCCACTATCAGAGTGGGACCAGCTGCGTGCTCAACTGCGCGAAAAGCCCTTTGATGCCGACTCCTGGCTGAAGCTCGTCGACATCGCAGAAGACTCGGCTGATATCGAGAAAATTAAAGAGACTTATGAAGGACTGCTCGAAGCGTACCCAAATACTGTTCGCAAGTTCTCCGTGTGTGTGTGTGCCTAAACTCGTCTCACCGTTTGTCCAGTCATCAGCGCAGATTGCCTACCTCAACCATTTCTTAGGTGACCCGGAAACTTTCGGCTTCGCGGAGACGCTATTCAAGAGATTCTTGCGGCCATCATCGTCCGCAGACTTGTGGAAGTTTTACCTCACCTATGTCAGGTCAGTCAGTGTACCTGTAGTCTGATCAACGTCTCATGAGACCACAGGAGGGTGAACACCGGCCTCAGTGCACGCGAGATCATTAAGAAATCGTATGAATATGCACTCAACCATGTTGGACAGGACAAGGACAGTGGTGAGATATGGACGGACTATATACAGTTCCTCAGATCCGGCGAAGTGCGCTGCTTGCCGCATTCACCTATCCATCTGCTTGCTAACATATGCTTTAGACCACGACAACCTGGGAGGAACAGCAAAAAATGGACACGGTCCGTAAAGCGTACCATCGTGCGGTTCAGATTCCGATGGAGAACGTTAAGAGATTGTGGGAGGAGTACCAGGATTTCGAGAACGGACTGAATAAGATCACTGTGAGTGGTTGCTAAACATGTATGGATCCTACTGTGACTAATATCGCCTAGGCCAAAAAATTCCTTACAGACCTTCAAGCAGGACACATGCAAGCACGAACCGTCTTGAACCAGCTCCAAGAGCATCTCACTGTTTTGTTCCCTCCACCCCCGCCTTCCAGAACATCTCGGCCTCCAATATGGCTCCCCCGACAACCAACTTTTAACGCAGGCGATCGCGCGTTAATCCTCAGATGGAAGGCATATTTGAAATGGGAAGAAAGTAACCCTCTCGAGATCGAGGAAAAGGACAAAACCATCCTTACTGGACGCCTGCAGGGGGTGTATCGCAAAGCAGTTGTTCGAATGCGGTTCTTCTCGGAAATCTGGTGAGTTCTAACTCGACCAACTCGACTAACTTCAGGAGTGGGGCTCATTGTATACGTAGGTACATGGCGTATGCGTGGACGAATAGTATCGGAAAGGGCGAAGAGGCGCTCACTATTCTCAAAGCCGGAATTGAAGCTAATCAAACAAGGTATTTCTACGATTCGTCAGGCCTCGGAGATTTTCTTAACAGCTATCTTGTAGTTTCGTTCTCAACTTTGCATACGCCGAGGCACAGGAACAAAATCAAAGCTACGCAGAGGTGCATGTAACGTACGAAAAGTTCTTGCAAGTGCTCTTGCGTGACTTGGAAGCAGTTGAGAGTCGATTACAATCCGCTAACTCGTCCTTCTCCTCAACGACATCTGCCGCGCCGCCGCCCAATCTCTCTGAACCTGCGCCCACCTTGGGCCTTCCTCTCCCTGGCATTCAGTCACAAAATTCGTCTTTCAATACGCAGGTGTCGGACGAGAAGCCGTCGAAGAACAAGGAGCTTATGGAACGCCGCACTGATTACGGTATCGCATGGATAGTGTATATGCGGTTTGCTCGCCGCGCAGAAGGATTGAAATCCTCGCGGGCAGTCTTTGGTAGAGCAAGGCGGGAGCGGCTGATATCTTGGGAAGTATTTGAGGCTGCCGGTACGTCTTTTGAATACCTTAGAAAGGTTCGGTTGTTTCTTGACACGGTGTAGCCCTGATGGAATACCATTGCACGAAGGCGCTGGATGTTGCCAGCAGGATCTTTGAGAAGGGAATGGAGACGTTTCACGATGAGGTGGAGTTTGTGCTTCGTTACCTTGGCTTCCTTATATCTGTCAATGACGAGAACAGTAAGTCAACTTATGCGATTTTGCAGATATTTACCTGAAAAAATTCCACTGATAGATGCTCGTGCGCTGTTCGAGCGAGTCATCGGCACCTTTAAGCCTGAGCAGGCACGTCCACTATGGGAACGTTGGGCACGGTACGAATACCAGTTTGGCGATCTAGCTGCAGCGCAGAAGCTGGAGAAGCGGATGGCGGAGGTATATCCACAAGGCTAGTAGTGTCATCTGCTGGTGGTCAACGTCCTCATATCATATCATTTTCAGATCCGGCAATAAAGCGCTTTGCTGAGCGCCATAAGTACTTGGGCACAGATGTTATCGCAGCGCGTGACCTCGGATATCCTACCGCCCGTCAAAACAGTCTCGTGGGCCGTTCAAATGGCTCGTTCGGAAAAACCGAGACCCAGCAGTCCGTTGTGTCGAATCCGCCTTCAGGAACACAACAGATCGCACCGAGCTCGTCCACGAAGAGGGCGCAGTCTCCTGAACACAGAAGGCGCGATGAGGGCCGTGGAGACTATGGTCCTCCACCCAAGCGGCAGCGGCCGGGGTCACCTCCGGGACGTGATCGTGATCGCGATCGCTGGGAAGGTGGTCCGCCGCGCAGACGACATGGCACGCCACCGTGGGAGCGCGAAAGAGACAGGGATGGCCCTCCGCCGCGAAGATTCAAGGAGGAACGAGACGAGGAGAAGCCTGTGGTGCTCCCGCCTGTGCTGTCGTGGTTCGTGGGTATGTTGCCTGCCCCCACCGCGTTCGATGGTATATTCCCTTCTAGTTAGTGTCAGCCTCACATGTTGACTTGTATTGTCCACCCAGGTCCAGTGTTTAGGACGGATGATTTGATGCAGGTATTCAGGAATGCTGTGATCCCATCGAGCTCAAGCATATCGAGGGCACGCTCGCCACCCCCTCCGCCGCGTGGAGGTAAGCTTAACTGGCCATTTGACTAGGCTGGAGTTCTCATGTCATTGCTACAGGAGGACGGCCTCCTCCGGATTATGGTCCGTACCAAGGCCCCGGTGGACGTCGAGGACGATATTAGTTAAATGGATACTATACCGTAATGTTGGAATCCCGTATATTTGAAGCCTTCTTACGCAATGACATACTCAACGCGAAGATTGTTGCAGCAGTATCTGCTTCCCCGTTGATTGCGGTGTTGACATCTCCTACCATGATTTCTTAATGCGCTGGGGTAGACGGGCTTCTGCTCCGACTCACTGGACTCGGTCCAGGGATCAAAGCCTAGACTCATGTATGTACCTTCCCAATTTACTCAGGGAAATGTGGTTATGCATGACATATGAGACTCATGTCATGTGTTCTCGACCGGTCTCTACTTTATCCATACTTACCGATCCAACTCTCATAAGATCAACCTCGAGCTCTGGGACAGCTATACCCACTGAACCTCGAAATTTCTAACCCAGTCATCGGTTACGTTGTTCTTTTGTGACAGGCTTCTCGTCCACGTCGCGCTCACCACACGAGCTGGAATAACTTTCTTTCTGTATCGGTATTTGTCAGACACGGCCCTGTCTTGTTCAAGATGGCTTGTTAGAATTGCTACAAATCTGTTCTTGATTCTGTCAGCGAGTGCATGCTATCTCCCTCGTTGTGGATGACGCGCTCGCAGCATATCCTCCATACGAGGTGCGTAGACTCCTACATCAGAATTTCATAAGACTTGTAGTTCCCTATTGACTATCTCCCGTTAGGGCCGGGTGTTATTGTTGCACTGCATCTCAGGATATCTCCAAAGGTTAGCAAAGTTCGTTTGTCCCACCACTCACTGGCATCCCACAGCGCTTTCGCCAGAGTCCAGACTATCCGCTATCCCGGGACATTGCATTAGTAGGTAAGTCCGTATTCCCCGTCATTCACAGAAATAACAGTGCTGCTCCTGCGGATCCGTCGGGAGAGGCTGGACCGGAGCCGAGACCACTTCGCTGATGGCTGCGTGCACCTCGGCCATCGCCGGGTTGTAGAACTGGACGGTCTGGAACCATGCCGCTGGCGCGTCAACCGGGTCCCACACCGCTTCAAGGTAAGGTAGGTGAGGCCCCAGGAAAAGACTCGCCGCCGTCTATTGTATATAAATCACCTTGGGTGGCCTCCGTGGAAGGGGCCCTATAGCAAAGCGACGTAGCATTATTTGCAATACTCGAGCTTTCCTGTCACCTCCCGTGCTTGAAATGTCCGGTCGCCCAGATAGTCTTTTCTCTAGACCCAATTCTGCTAGTCAGCAAAACCGTAGCGACATACGAAACTACCGTAGTTTCCTTCATCCACCGCAATCGAGTCCCTCCCAGCCAAAGCTCATCCCATTTCCAGGTTTGTGAGCTTCGGATACACTGGATACGACGTGTAGATGAAAGCTCATATTATGGCACGCTGTACATAGTTCCAAACACTTCTTTCAATCCCCCGGTACAATTTCGAATACAAGGTCAAGGTCAATGTGATCATGATATTGAAGACTATGGACACCAACAATGGTCAGACACCACTGGTAAGTCCAGTAGTTTAGTTGCATGAAATATATATAAAATCCCTCCGCTTACACGGTACTTCTCCAGTGCCGTTACAGTATATTCCCCGTTGCTTACCACTGCTACCGCAAACGCACTCCGGCGCGTGTGACTCGCCCGAGGCTAGCGTCCGCAATGAAGTACTTGTCCCAATTTATTCTCCGTCGCATGGCTATAGCCTACACAACGAACAACGTTGCTATTTATTTGAGGCTGTCGATCCTGGGAGTCTGCTATGCGCGCCTCCATCTCAGTGGTTCAAGTCGTTCGCAAATGACAAGCATGAGCAAGCCTCCCTGTCATTGTATTGTTCTGGTCATGTCAGCGGTGATTCGCCTTATCAACGGGACTCGTCCGCGAGGTCGGCTCCAGCTCCAGCTCCAGCTCCTCCTTTGTCTGCCAAACAAAAAAGGAAGCTAGTGAATCCCGTGCAACTGAAAGCACTCAATGAGGTTTACGTGAAAACGGCGTATCCATCGACTCAGGAGCGGGCACAATTAGCGGAAAGGCTTAATTTACCCATCCAGAGAGTGCAGATATGGCAAGTCGCATGTTCATTCTACGACTTTGGTACATATTGCTCATTCGCTGCTGTCATGGCTTTAGGTTCAAGAACAAACGACAAGGAACGCCTGGGGATCCTCGCCTTCTAAGGAGATCAGCTCCTACATCATCACACCCACCAATTCTCCCAAAGCTGGATGCTTGTGACACAATTTCTCTCGCAGGGCTATGTGACCTTGATCCGTTAGACGTTATCCCGACAAATATTGATCAGGCATATCCTACGACATGTTCAACGAAAGTGCTGCACCATACGTTAGCTCATTTGTCAAGTCCACCCCCAGCCATATTGACTTATGGTCCATATGCTCTAGACGAGCAGAATCATGCCCTCGAAGAGTTTTTCCTTCAGTCCGAAAGAAACCAGACGCTTCTCAAATTGGGAGACTGATTTCTTTCGGCTGGCGGTAGCCGAGATAGTACAAGAAAACTTAGCCCCAACTCTGGGTTTGAAGCGTTAGCATTATGCAACTAGTGACTTGCAGTCGTCGTTCATATTCTATCTGTAATTTATACCCTGCTTCCCTTACTCCGTCATGTTTTGCTCGCTGTTATTGTGCTTTCTTGGTTTCATCTTGCTCTCGTCACCGTCTCAGTTTGTTCCATCTCACATCCACTATACCAAGCTACGTGATCACCTAACATTATAATATAGTACCACTGGCAGCTGTGTTGCGTATACAGCTAAACATAACATATGCAACACCACACCCAACATGTCTGCTATCAATAATAATCAAAACACGGGGCTCAAACACGTACGCTCATCCGCAGGCTGAATATTACAGATGCGCCCCCCCTCTTCACCGTGAGTACGGATGATATTGATGCTGTCCGCGCTGCCCTGCTCGCTGAGGTCCAACCCCCGCGGGCCCGGCACCACCCGCCACCGTTGCTGCTCGAGGGCCCCGAGGGACGTTGGGACCCATCCCACCAGCGCCGGGTGCGCCCATACTTTGTCCACGCCCGCCACCCATCCCAGGGGCACCGCCCATAGTCATGTTGCTCATGTTATTCATGCCCATTCCAGGCATGCGCCCGCCACCGGCTCCCACACCAAACCCGCCTCCCTGTCCTCCGCCCATCATCTGGCCCATGCCCATGCCGCCCATCATTGGGTTCATGCCCATCTGCTGCATCATTCGTGTGTATAGCGACGCCAACGCCTGCGGATCGAAAGACGCATTGGTGCCCATCGCTGCGGCTGGTGCCCCACCGCTGTAAGCACCACCCTGCGCCCCGTATACGCCACCTCCGCGGCCCTGGCCACTGCCTTCAACAAAACCTTCTCGCTGTGAGCGTGGCTGTGCGAGCTTTACGTCGATCTGTGTGACGCGTAGATGAGGATTAGCGATACAGCGACCTGATCGTAACACGTACCAGCTTGCCGTCGATCTCGAGGTTTCCAAACCCGAGAAGTGGCTCAACGTTGACGTTCTCAAACGAGACGAACCCGAAGCCCTTGCTTCGGCCGGTCTCCCGGTCCAGCATGACCGTTGCATCGACGACCTTGCCGAACTGCGAGAAGAAGTCGCGCATTGATTCCGAGGTCACGCTCCCCGCGAGGCCGCCAATGAACAGTTTCGTCGCCCGTTGGTGTTCTTGCCGTGGAATCGCACGCTTAGGGTCAATCTGCAGACGGTGTCGTTGAATGGACAGCGGCGAGCCAGCATGCTACTACGTACGATCTTGCCATCGAGAAAGTGCTCGCGCACCATCACTGCGTTCACCGACGCCGGATCTTCGAACGTCAGGAACGCGAAGCACCGCGACCGCCCTGCGGCGTCTCGCATGATCGTACACGCTTCTACCTTTCCGAACTGTGAAAAGTACTTGCGCAGCCCCTCTGTGCATACTCTATTTAGCGCTACCGTACACCACGCGAGATAGCTAAGAACGCATATGCACCATCTGTAGTGTCCCAATTCAAGCCGCCGATAAACATTTTGCTGTCGTCATCACAGCAGCGAGCAGGCATTGGTGGAGTGATCGAGGCAGGTCGCATGGGATAGATAGAAGCACAAGACAAAGACTGATATTAGCATCGGTAGCCTAGAACAGGATGCAGGACGGCAGAGAGATGGATGGACGACTCTACTGTGCGCGACTGTAGCGAAGCAGTGCTAGCCTAGCTTATCGCTGCTAAGACCTAGGAATGCAGTTGTTCTAGACGCTAGAGCTAGTCGTAGGCGACAGATGACTACCGCAGGAGACGGACAATGCTACGCCCGCCACCTTGTCCCTAAACCTAGGTCCCACCCAGCACAGCGAGCGCACTGCAGGGGATTAGTCGTCAGGGGTAATACAGACACTCACCCTTCCTCCTTCATCTCTGACGGACGCACTGGACGATCAACTGGTCCGTCACCACTATAGTCCTGGCGCGGAGGTGGTTCTCGGTATTCAGGCGTCTGTCGTTCCTGATATGTTGGAATTTGCTGCGTGGGTGGTGAGGTGTATGAAGGGATTGATGCCGGTATTGCATCTAACGTCTCAGGATTGGTCTCTTGCAATGATTCCTGTTTGAAAGATTGAGATGCAGGTTCCTGCTTTACGGGTTGAGGCTCATGAACAGATTCTTCGGGCTCCGGTCGCTCGTCGGGTTGCTCTGTTGGCACAGCGAACTCGGATTCGTCGTTTGCGTAAAGATCTTCAAGATATTAGTATTTCCAGCACAACATCAAGTCAATGATCAGCAAGCGTACTCACCGCCATACAAATCCGCATCGAGGTCCGTCATGATCCCAACAGTGCAGAGATGAGGGTAAGAACAACGAAATGCGAAGTTGGCGCATGGTTAATAATTTTCTCGGCAGTAGCCGGCCGGAGATAAAGTCGGAGTGCTCCCTCGCAGTACAAATCCAATATGCCGCGCATTCCGAGAGATTCTCCGACTGGAATACTCTCGGCAGTAGCATGGGCCTGTGGCTGAGAGCCCAACGAATTAGCAAATATTGTATTCAGCAGGCTCTTTCCTAGACGGACCTTTGCAAATACCCATGCCAGTGAGAGAGAATCAGTACGAAAAAAATGAGAAAGCCGACCAGGCGTCGCGCAGGCAATATCTGACGATGATGGTTGTAGAAAAGTGACTTCGTTCCTAAGCTATAAGTGGAAACCTTACCGCCCATGGATGCACATCACTATTACCATAACACTCAGCATCTCTGGATCCAATGCCTTTGAGAGGATCAGGCCACTCAAATGCTGTGCTGGACGATGCCCCATATTTCACATCCCTGGCTGAACTGGATGTGTGGGCCTCAAAACCTTCCGCGAAACTTACTTCCGTAATACCCTACCACTCAAGGAGTCAGGATTTATCTGCCGATGGCCAAGGTCGACTTCTGGTATAGTGCTCTATTTTGAATGCTTCTCAATGATGTTAACAGTCGAACCAGGTGTGTCATGATTACAAGGTGAGCTCTAGTCAACTGATCCTTCTCGAGTCGTTTGAAGCAATCACTCTCTGACTGGTATGATTTTCATAGGGTGGTTATACCGAGGCGCCTTCGAAGCTCGCGTATACTTTCAATTTCTGGTCCCGATGTGACACATTCATCTAGTAAGTACTAGCAATCATCTAACTCTCACCGTAGCTACAGCAGGGAGAGTAGCTTCTCCCATCATCGTGTAACGATACCCCCATCCGGCTGGATAAACGCTGCCCATCGACAGGGTGTAAAGATGCTTGGCACCTTGTGAGTGATATTGTCTGTTGAATTGAATTGAAGCAATATATCGTCCATGATAATCAGAGCCCTGTCATATGTTGATCCCTTATATTAGCGCCACCGAAGTCTGCATTTCTAATGTCGTAAATAGTGTGTATTTGTATCATGATCGCGATGGCTTTCCAGCTTTATGTTTGCCCTGGTATATTTCGCACTTAATGATTCTGTCTGGGTTTCTGTGCCGTGCTGTGAAATCCGTTCTTGCGCATAGCACTGACTTCGCGCCCTCTTTTAGGATTTTCGAAGGATCTGGACAGTCGGATTGCTTGCGACTCCTGGTCGGACTCCTACCCCAGGCGGGCCCTGGGATGCGATCTTCGGACACATCACTACCTCTGTCCCCTCACTACGCACGTTTGCTTGCAACTTTGGCATACCAACGAGGATTTGATGGATACTTGCTAAACATAGAATGTCCTCTCATTGGGAATGTAGAACAGACACAAGTGCTGGCGGCGTGGATATCCTTACTGGAGGGCGAACTGAGACGTCAGGTTGGAACCCATGCGCAAGTGATATGGTACAACATCTCGTGTTGTCTTCCTTTCCCTATATTGACAATCTTGCTGTTGTTAAAAGGTACGACAGCGTGGTTGTGACGGGGGATCTTCGGTGGCAAAACAGGTTGAATAACTACAACCTTCCGTTCTTCCTTCCATCGACTGGTTTCTTTACCAACTACACAGTGAGCGTATATACTTAAATGTCTTTCTACGAGGCTCGTCTGATTTAAGCTTAGTGGCCGCCCCACTATCCCTCTCGTACAGCACAATATTTCCTTTCTCTAGATCCTGCATTGATATCACGTCCGAAATCCCTTCAGGATATTTTCGTCGGAGTTGACGTATGGGGACGAGGCCAGCACGGTGGCGGCGGATTCGGCTCGTATCGGGCCATCACGCACATCGACCCTAAGTCACTCGGTCTCAGTGTCGCTCTATTTGGGCAGGCTTGGACTTGGGAGACAGAACAAGATAAGCCAGGATTCACTTGGGAGACTTGGTGGGACTATGAGCGGAAGCTATGGGTCGGGCCTCCAGATGCTACCGATACTGTGGTGGTTCCTCCTGAGCAATTGCAGAGCGGCCGCCCTGGATGCGACCATGGGAAGTTTGCGCCCATTGTTTCCTTCTTCCCTGGAAGGTCTCCACCCAACCCCACTGAGCTGCCTTTTCTAACGTGGTTCTCCCCTGGAGTCGGCCGGGCGTGGTTCATCAATGGTATGAAAATCTTGGAAGCGCACGAAGGATGGACGGACCTGGATAAGACCACCTCACTCGGCGATATGCTATGGCCACGTCCTCCCGCGGAATGGGAAGATGGCCGTAAGGAACCATTGCCGGAAGTGATAGCTTCTCTTCTTATGGACGACGCATGGCTGGGAGGGAGTTCTGTGAATCTAGCACTATCTATCTCCGGATCTGAGGCTGAAGATGCCTTCTTTCGATGCATTTGGGTACCCATCCAGTCTCTATCCGTCACTCCTGGACTGTTATATGACATGACATTGACATATAAAGCGACGTCCGATAGGCCAGTAGATTTCGATCTAGGCTTGTCGGTGAGATTATCCGGCGAGGGCGCCGGATCAGACAGAGTTGAAATTACCCCGCTCGCTCTTGAAGGACCCTCTACACAGCACGACTGGACGCGCATGGCTATTACTTTCAAAATTCCACTTGACTCACTAGCTGATGTATCCGTATCATCTGGTCTTTTAGTTGGTTTTGCGATGGAAGATCCGACGGAAGCCATACATATTGACGTTCACTTGGGTCTGCTTTCTGTACATCCAACTTCGATGCCCTCGAGCCGGTCTATCCATAACGCTAGAATTCTTTGGGCAGATTTCCAACGAGAACCTGTACATACCCACCGCTTCTCAGGAACATTGACTTGGCAGATTGCTGCGACTCTCTCGCCCTTGAACAACATTCCAATTTCGAGAGACAGTGAAAACATCGAACCACTTTGGAAGCCGGCAGCCTTGTTCCCTTCGTTCGCGCATTTCAACGTCTATGTTCAGCCTTACCCAGTAGACGGAAGGGTGCACAGTCCTGATGAAGCGACATTTATCGGGACCACCGGCCTGGACGGAAGGGAGCATAGATTTTATGTGGACCCGGCATGCCTACCTCCAAGTCTCTCAGAGGCGCGAGTGGCGCGCTTTTACGTTCAAGGAGTGACTGACCGTGGACACGTCTTAAGCTGGGACCGATGCGCATACGTAGATGTCAGAGTATGAATCCAATGTACCCCAAATAAATTGTATTCTTGAAGCACCTTCTGGCATTCCTACGAATATATCCAGACAAATTCACCAGTGAGAGTTGTAATACATACATTAACCGATAGGAATAAGGAGTAAACAAAGACCAGAATACACGTTGAGAATAAACTAAGAAATTATGCAGTTATACATTAGACAAGGAAATCCGATTATAGTCCTGGCGATGATGGCGAGTCCATGTCGTCTAATGATACCTCTCTCACAAATCTTTCCACCACCCCAACCAACTCATACATGAGCTCAGTCCGGTCCCATTCCGTTCGATGTCGCCAGACGCATCCGAGACATGTCGCGCGTAACTGCTCGAGTTGTTCAATGTTGAGCGTGTCGGTGCGATCGCGGAGGACCTGCCTGAGCTCGGATAGGCGGTCTTCGTTCAAGATGAACTCCGGCAGCGGTGTAGGGGACCGCTCAATCTCCATTGCAATCGTTGAAGAAGGCCCCACAGTAGAGTGACTCTGAAATTCAACGCCAGCAAGGTCTGTAGCTGGCTCATGAGTTTCGGTATCCAATTGACCGGGATACGGAGGTTCTGATCGAAGTTCGGTTTGGGCCATTGGAGGTTCTGCAGGCGATGGTCCATCATGCGAGACGAAAGCGCTATAATCGATCGTCGTGATCGGGCTTGCAGGCCCCGCTTGCAAGGCAGGTGATGGCATAGGATTGAGTAAGGACGGATCAAACCCTCCCGACTTTCGTGGTCCCTCATCAGCTAATATAACTTCGTCCACGCCATTAGGCTGAGGTTGGGAGAGAAAGGGAGAAATTTGCATAGGCTCCGAATTGTCTATAAAGCGCACACCAGGCTGACATTCTTGCGAAGATGGACCTGGCATAGGCTCATCTACTTCGCTGGCGAGTCTAGAGCGCTTCTGCCCCCGCTCACCTGCCTCGTCTTCCGAAGGCGTCGCAACAGCAGAAGTGGATCGCGGTCTCTTCAGCCGCCTCTCAAGCACCGTTGGATCGGTGATTGAGATCTCGGGCTGCTGTCCATTATGACGAGCGCTGCGTCGCGTACCAGGGGCATACACTGGTGATAAGCCATTGGGGTTAACCTCCGCGGCCGCTTTCTCCTCTTTCTCCTTGCTCTTTTTGTACTCCTCCCTTCGCTTGCGTTCACGCGAGGCCATTCGCGCGCATTCAGCCCGGAACTGAAGATCGAAGTCATTGATACTGACTTCAGCCGCTGTCAGCATGGCCTGCGCCCTGAAGAGTCTGTCGGGATCTTCATGCACGCGAACTTCAGCGTTGTGGACAATCCTCCTGATGTCGGTAAGAAAATCGTCAGGAGTAAGATATCTGTTCCGGTACAAGTCGAAATGCATTCGCTCCAAGTCGATATCGAACAGTCGGGGTTCAGGAGGCTGTTGAGGTACCGGCTCATGAATTCCATTGACGACGACTTCAGCTTGCGCCTCGACGACCTGTTGCTCAGTGTGTTGTTGCTCCGTTACTTCCATAGCGCCATTTGTCTCTGTCCGAACTTCCACGCTAGTTGTAACAATTTCAACTTCCTTCACAACATTCGCGTTCGGGTCTGTGTTCGTTACCGCAACCTGAAAGTCATAATTGTATTCCTCCTATCACAACGAAGCATGTAAGCAGGATCTACGGCATCGATCGATAAACAGAACAGCGTGTGCGTACCACGGCTCGCTTAGTAAAGCGTTTAAATTTACGTTTTAGCTCTTGGAGGATGGGACCTAAACGAAATCTGAGTAAAGTGACGACGCGCTGATCGCTTTCCTCTTGCAGCGCCAATTCTGCTGCCGTAGGCTGTCGAGGCTCCACCGGCGGGGCGATAGGGAGTTCTTCAAGTATCCGCTTCTTCCGTTTGACACCGTCTGGAAAGTGGTTTGGCGGTCTGCTGACATCCGTTAGTAAACTGTCGAAGAAAGCATCCCTCTGTGATGTAGTGTGTCCGTTAAGTTCCACTCGATTGTCCCGTGCCTGTCCAAACCACGCACGGACGTCACGCGGCAGAGTTTTAAAAGGACCGTCGACCACAGCGAGTAGCAGTACTGGATCTGTTGGGGCCAAAGTCTCTAGCATGGCACGAACCGTGGTCCTCGATGTCTCAGACACAGCCGCGCACCACCCAACCAGTGACGGAATATATACCACCGAGGGCTGGTGTCGCTTTGCCTCAACGAATAATTGTACGATGGCCGCTTCGGGAGTCTGTAGTTACATCAGTATCTTCAAAATGCCGCCTTAATAAGCAGCTTACCCTTGTGGAATCGCTCATCAAACTCCCTAAATCCAAACTCTGTATATGATACCCTTCCAAATGATGCAGCAGTGCGGCCGCTACATACGATTGGCCCATGCCGACCACACCATGCAGAACGACTCTAGGGCGATATACACGGAGTGATTCCATGGCTATGGAAGCGTCAATATTATCCCGCATATATGTCAAGAAGACCTACATTGAAGCAGCAACTCTCGCTCCAGGGCATTCTCATGACTTTCATCTTCCCACTCAGCTTCTTCCAACGCTGTACGTTTCTTCCCAAGTGGCAGCGCCTTGTCGACGACTTCTTTCGCCCTGTCCAGAGAATCTTGCAATAAAGGCGCTAGCTGAGTGGGCAAGGGAGCAGCCGCAGACGATACCGATCGTGCAGATGAGGGGATTAGTCCTAAAGATGGATTATTGCATTAGCTACAAGAGAATGTTTCAAAAATCAAGCAGAAACATGATTTACTTTTGATCGCGATCATGAAATCCCGTAGTTCTACGCCGATAGTTTCGGGCTTCAGAAGCAGGCGCTCCGAGGTCTTGTAAATCTGCGGATAGCGTCTTTGAACAGCATTAAGCGCGGCTTCCGTACAAAGAGCCTGAAAGACTAGTTAATTCACATTCGAAAGAAGCTCAGCATTGCATACCCTCAGATCGGCACCACCATATCCCTTTGTCAAACTTGCCAAGCCTTTCACATGCTCTTCCCCTTTATCACTATCCCAGTCTGCCCATTTTTGCGTCATGATCCTCAAGATGCGCACCCGCGCGTCTAGTGAGGGCAACGGAAAATAAAATTCCCTGTCAAAGCGTCCGGGCCGACGGAGGGCGGGATCTATAGCATCTGGCCGATTGGTGGCACCAATGATGATAACCTGCCCTCTTCCATCCATGCCGTCCATTAAAGCCAATAGCGTCGACACGATGGACGCATGTATCTGATCTTGTTTTGAGGAACGCACAGGCGCGAGACCGTCAATTTCGTCGAAAAAGATAATACTAGGTTGCTGATTCCGGGCCTCTTCAAAGAGAAGCCTTAATTGTCGTTCGGCTTCACCAACCCACTTTGACAGACAGTCGGCACCTTTGCGCATAAAGAACGCTACGCGAGCCCAATGTGTGAATAATAGGAGTCAAATTTTATAGCAGAATACTGACATATCCTCTTTCCATCGGATCGGCAACTGGCGGCCAATGCTCGCGCAAGGAGCGTCTTCCCTGTTCCCGGCGGCCCGTGAAAAAGTACACCCCTGGGTGGCGTGAGGTTAAACCGTTGAAATACTTCAGGGTATAAGAGAGGCAAGAGTGTCATCTCTTTCAATGAATTAATATCTGACAAGCGGCGCGACCGAAGCCAAGACTATGTAAGCGCCCATCTCTCGGATCGAACGGATCACTTACGGTCATCAAGTCCTCCTACCTCGTCAAAAGTAACGTTCTGGTTTACTCCGAGGGGATCGGCATCTGCCAAGGCTAGGAAAGATGTTAACTCGATGAAGACTGCAGATTCGTTGTAAGATACTCACATGCATCGCCAATTTTACCCAAATTCGACGGAGTACCAGCAGCTGCAGCAAGGTCGGACGGATACAGCCCTCCTCCCGCCCCCCCGGCAAATACGCCACCCATTGAATTCCCAGCAGCGAAAGGTTTTTTCGGATTGCGACCTGGATGGTCTGAATCCTGTATGAATCATTAGGGATTGTATGCACACAGGCATACAAACCAGCTCACCGAATCATCCCCTGCGCCACCCATCCACCTACTCAGTTCAGCTCCTGTAGCGCTCCATCCAGGCGCTTTCGATCTCCCCAAGCCTGTATTCCGTCCATGATGTCGACCACCACCTGGACGAGGTTTAGATGGTATGGCCATTTCCTCCAGTGGTGGAGGAATGGCATAGTTTATCTTTGTACGTTGACGCAACGCGTATGGTCGTCCGTCTTGCTCAGGTTCCGGCTCCACTTCGACCTCAGCATCTATGTCGCCCTCCGCGTCGGCATCTGCGTCAGCATCTACTTCAGAAGACGTATGTGCAGCTTCATCAAACGAACCGTCCCCGTCCGCCGAACTGGGGGAGGATGGTTGGACGTATCCGTCGTCGTCGTCCCGGGCCAGTCCATTCTGACGGGTCCGTCGTGTTGCTGTCCGAGAACGCGTCGAACGCGTATTAGAGGCCTGTGCACGAGATCCAGAGCGACGTGTGATACGCCTGCTACTAGAATGACCATTGATTTCGGGAACAACGTTCACATTCTTGCTTCTGCTCCGCGTCTCGTACCGGCTGGTTGTAGGTTGGCCCTCGTCGTCGCTGTAGATTGTCCCGTTCATTTTAGGAGCAAGTCGAGTACTGTGTCTGGTTCTGTAGCGGGGCTGATTCTCCTCATCTTCGTCCTCTCCGTGATCATTGTAGTCAGGCTCAACATCCATTTTGGAAGGAGACAACGGAAAATCTGCTACTAGCGGGTCATCTTCGCTTCCAGACTCTTTGTAAGATTTGCGCGCAATCTTCCGCCCTCTTGAAGTGGTTGTGAATACCTGTATCGGGGCCGGTGCTGGTTCGACGTTAATCATAGGCTCTTCAGCATCCATGGAGGCATTGCTCGCGTGGTATTCAGATCCGGAGGCAACGGACGCTGTACGCTGGCGTGTGGCACCGCGAGTGACGGGAGCCATGTTGAGTTTGATCTTAAGAGACTGGGATTCTTCTGGGGTTCGTGGTTGACTTGGGTAGTGAGAAAAGGTAGAGGGATCTTGCGCCTGAGGCCAGTCTTCAAAGTCCTCCTCGGGTTGCATGGACGATCTGGCAAGCGAGTGAGCAGCTGAGACCGCTAACCACTCTCCCAGATGCCTGTATGTGATGTGTGGAGAACCCGAAAGCACAGATTCAGCAGCAAGAGAATGGACAAGACGAGCCAGACAGTGAGTATGCAGATCGAAATGGAAAGGACAGACGAGTGAGCCTTTGTTTGCCTTTGTTTGTTCAATGTGGCGATGGCTGCGCTAATCGACGCCTCGTTCCCAACACCTTCTCCTCCTGGCCCCCCTCGGCAGCACTGAACCTCAAGACAAAGCAAAAGAGAGGGCTAATCTCTGAACAGATGGCCTGGCTGGAGAGTGAATGTCCATGGTCGTGCGTTATGTTCCTGTTCTGTAAATGCGCTGTAGAAGGCGGTAATTTGTCGAGAATGCGTCTTCATCCACACGCAGGAGGTTTCCGACGATCGCCTTCATGGCCGTTTGAGCACAAGAAATGTTGCGAATTATCGACGACGGAGGCGTTTGAACCTGCTCGGTATCACCCAGGCTTCTACCCAGTCAATAGCGCCTAGTACATGCCTAAAATGGACTGTGGGAACAAAAACTGAATCGTGCCAAAATAGTACACTCTCAGAACTTACAGCTCAAAACTTAGAAAATTCATGGTTCTATGCTAGCGGTTGAGCTCGCTCGCACTGGCAGATACTGATTACTTGCACTGAGTGAACATGCTTCAACTGCGAAAGCAATGCCAGCCGCAGTCGCTGACAGCATACCAGCCTCTTCGTACTTACCTGCCATCATTTCTCCCAGCCCCGCTTCACACTTTCTAAAATTCTCGATATGCTAAACCTGCACCCAGGTCATAGTCTGGCTCACGCGAAGAACGCTAGCCTTCCGTTTACAGACGTGACATCTCGAGTCTCTACGCACGTCGAGACGAACGCTAGTAAGTTTCGCTCCTCCTCCGCATGTGCCAGTAGAAAATTTCGCATCAAACAGATATCTTTGCAATGGACGCAACCCCCGAAGATGGTATTCATCTAGAGATTTCTCGTGAGATAGCCGAGTTAAAGAAGCTTATCGAAGTTGGTGCGGCAGCAAGGAAGGCAGATATAGCAAGGCTAGAGGCGGAGCTAGACAAAGCCAAGGCAGACAAAGCCAAACTAGAAGCAAAGATTTGTCAAGTACGTTCCCTGGATAGCAATAAATGCGGGCTCTTTGACGAAAGTCAAAAGGATATCTTGGACGTTCTCCGAAACCGGTTCCAGCAGCCTAACGCCCAGCGTCAAGCTTCCGCTGCAGCAGGTCGTGATGGAGTCCAGGGACCACCTCGTCACACCGATCCCTTAGCTCTGAATCGCTTTCGCAACGATCTACGCGACCACGGCGTCAATCTAAGCCTCGAATTGCTGGATCTGCTGTGGAGCGACCCATGCCAGCTCAGTGTTCAGTCTGGGGATGCCGCAGGTCTCGCAAAAGACGATATTCGACAGAGTATCCTACAGGAGTTGGAGTTAGGCACATGGGATGATAACCAGAAAGAGGCTATGAGGGAGCTGTTTCAGTTCGTGTATAACGAGGAGTTATGATTCACCTTATCCACCATGTCTATACAACAACCCATTTACTTCATGGAGACAAATTTCTGGCAAACGTTCGCATCGATAGCGATTACCAATCTACTTGAATACAAAGTAATCAAGGGAAAGTGTGTGAGATGTTGATGTAGTGTGCAAGACCCTCAATTAATATTGCACAAAAGGCGTGATCAGATTTCCACACATGATGTACTGTTCAGATATAGGAGAATGTGTGATCAGGGTGGTGTTCCCGGGGAGCAGATGGATGGGCAATCGGCGTAACATGGTAGGCCACAGCGAGCAAACCTGCATGCAGTGGCACCACGCATCTTCCGATGTCTGACCGTAGATGTCTCTACACCAGCAGACTAACGATATTCAGTAGAATGGACGCATGCGACTTGAATTGGCTATAGTCTTATGATTACTGGCGACCTCCCGCAAACTTCTAGAGGCTTCGACTTCCGAGAACTTCAATGACATACACGTGTCAGAAGCATTGGTATGGTACTACCATGGAGGATTTACGTACGATTCCAATCAATACTTGTGCATGGGTTTCATTTTGACGCGAATGCACCCATATAGTTGCGTTGTGAAAGACCCTTCTTGTTACGCAGACAGCATCTAGTCCATGGCTCATCTTGATGAAGGGAAGCTGTGGGAATGGGTAGTGGTCACTGTGAGCATGAATGCGTCTGATCTCCTTTGGGGTCAATGCTGGAAACACATAGTCATGGTGCAACGAGCTAGCCTGATGTCCACCAAGTCAAGTAATCTCCAAGCTACTATCTAGAAAACGACTCTTGAGAGGCAACACTCAAAGCGCAAGACAATTCAGATTAAAGTCGAGCGGACAACTTGAAGGTGAACCTTGGGTGAACCATAGCCAGGTGAGATAATTTTGAACATTTTGAAGCTTGGATTTCGTATGATGATTGCCATGCTAAAACATGCCGAACCCGGTCGATCACAACAGTGAGCCGAGCCGATCGCGACAAGTCATGCGACTGAGCCTCCGTGAGGGCCACTACATAACCGCTAGCGCTACATAGTGGCAGTAGGCCTGAAGGTCGAGCGACAAGCTGAGTCTAATTACTATCTGTTCCTTCGTAACTAACGAGTCTTAATGTCACAGCCAGCTGTCTTGATGTCTCCATCAGCAAAATAGCACGTTGCCGAAGCGCTGGAACACTAGAACCATTTTGCTGCAGCCGCAGATCACCTGCAGGTTGCGGAATTTTCGTGCAGAGCTCGTTACACGCACAGTCTAGCGCATTTGGGGCACCGGCGATGACTATAGGTGCACACAGGTGCACACTCACACCCAAATATCATATGCGGTGAGATGCCGGTGTGTTAGAGCGCTTATACAAGGTTCTGTGGGCTGAGCACTGGCTGGACTGCTGAAATCGCTTCTGAACCAATCCGGAAGCTCTGCTACAGCACTTCAGATAATTTCCTGTTTTTCTGATGAGTCATTTGACAGTTATACCAGTTCGTGAAGTCGTCAGGTGCGAGCCAGAGCTACGTTGACTCTTTGGAGAGACTGGCGCTCTTTTAGTGACAACTGTGCGGCGGAGACAAAGGAATCATGAATATGGTCTAAGGCCTGGTGAAAAGCTCGATATTAGGTTCAGAACCTCACTTGATGGCTTAACTATGCGCAGCCAATCTTCGACTTCCTCCTCGGCACTTAGCTCGGAATTTAACAGCCAATAATCCAGTGGTGAATTCAACTCTGGATTCTTCCTTCCATTTCCACTTCCTTTCCCCCAACCTCCATACTGGCCGACCGGTCACTCAAGAGCAGCATAATCGTGACTTACTGAGATGCTCGATGTACCCCTCCTCTCAGTACTCACGGCTAAGCTACTAGCAGGCGATGACTGTGCTGTTTCCTCCCCAACGTCGAGACCAGTCCCCTCCTCAAGGGTGTTGCGTGAAGTCGACAATCCAGTGCGTTTCCTACACCTCTCAACCCCCAAGAAGGGCTTAAGTTGTAGTAAACTACGGCAGCTTGTTGCCGAATGGGCCACAAATAGACTGGCCTTACACGACGGCGTCCTGTGATTCATCATACCTTTTTGTTCATCTTAGTAACTGAGTGCTGTCCTTATAAGGTACGCGTTCTTTGGATATACAGACAATCATGTCAAGGACGGGAAACTCATATTCTTTCGAGAGGATGTGGAGTGGACTATACCTCAGATACTTGGACGGCTAGGCGATCTTGATGAAGTTTTTAAATAGGATGGGTGTTGGAAATACGCTGCGCGGCCAGGCCTCTCCTTCTCGTCCACTGTCCGATCCCTCGACGTGAGCGACCACCATCACTATACTACGACTGATCTTAGCTTGGAAATTCTAGGTACGAGTTGAGCAAGCACTACAAATCCCAGACTGGAACGCACAAGGTGGCTTGGTTCACAGTGATGGCTGTGGACTGATTCGTGACACTTTCGCTTCCCAAGTCTGCAAACAGCACGATATCCCTCCCGGGACTTCTGGTAAGCGCCGCATACTTTCCATATTTCCCATATTTCTCTTTCAATGGGCTTGCTTCTTCACGTTTTTAACGTCCAATGTCATCTCCAAGACGATTCACATACTTGCCGTTCGACTGCATTGTCAAAGTCTTGCAATGTGGCAAATGAGCTGACTCATATGCATGTAGTATTCCAAATAAGGCGTAGTGGAATTAAAAGGCTACTCGTCCGATATCCAGACGAAAATTCAACCAAATCTGCGCTGAATCAGGCAGTGGTGCTAGTCATGATTATGATACTGCGTACAGACCGTCAATGCTCAAGTATGCGGGTGGTCCAACATGGTTAGAAATCAACAATTTTTCTTCAAGCCCGGCCTCGGCGCGACTGAACGTACAATACATCCTCCTGTTACTCACTCTGGGTATCGACTACAATGTAGGTTATACTGATTTGTCGTCATCAGGTGGCTAACCCCTTCCAGGATTTTTGTCAAACTTCTCAAGGAACAACTAGATCTCATTGGAACATGAGTGGAGGTTGAAGTGGGCGGGCAAGACAATGCGGCACTACAAGTGTGCACATTCCGAAGTTGTGATTAAGGAGCGGAAGAGCGGAGTCCCGCGCGAGATGGGTACCGGTTGACGCTTAGATGAATGCTGACACGGTGTCGTTTTTCTCGTTTTCCAAGCTCTAATCTGAATTACTGTTCTCGCTTCTGATGTAAGGGATCCCACAACAACGCTTGCAGTTGGAATGTACATTGGGAGCAGATAAATTTAAATACCGGTCTAGTGGCCCCATCCCATGATGTTAATTGAGGGCCGCTTGTAGCTTCACCGGTAGTAGATACACGAGGAACATCTCTGCAATCCTACAAAAGCATACATATCCGTACCTAGGACATGTCGCCAAAGCACGACGTGGGTGCAGACAGCGAAGCTAACTCGGTGAGATGAGTAAACCAGGGAACAGATATTGTCAGCACCAAGTATTGCAGCCTGGCAGAACGACCGCTTGCTCCCATGTTATCTCTAACACTATGAACGGAGTACACATTTAGGCTGGAATACACTTCTGGCGAGGAGTCAATGTTCAGTGAGAACACGAGGTACGCAATAGTCACACGCACGTCAGGATACTCGTTGTTGAGCGTACGATGGAGACTTGAAAAAAGTGGAGACCTGCTGCCTTGAACAGGTCATTCATCTCCAGGCTTGTGCCGTTGGCAGGTTCGAATGACGTCGAGGATGGTCAGGAAGCCTAGGAAGCTCAGTGAGCGGATGAAGATGAAATCAGCGATGGCAGGTTCGCAATCTCAGGCGTGGAAAGTCGAAGCTGCGGTCCTTGTAGAAGTAATACTGGTATCAGGATCTCCGTGAATCCGGCGGTTAGAATATACCGCCTTGGTCCACATGACATGTCCCCGCCAAATCGCAGGGTCAATGGTAGTAGAATGGTGAAGATTAGTGGAAGAACGCAGACCTAAGCGCAGGAAGACAATGCACTTTTTGGGTGCGTGAGACACCTGACTACTGTGACTGGAACACTATCGCCAGCAGAACGTACATGGGCAGAGGAGCTCTTTACACAGACGTGAAGGAAGCACGTGTAGCACGTTATCCGCTGTTCATGCTGTTCATGCTAGGTATATATTCCCGTGCAACGTGTCAGATACCTTAGACATCCTTTCGCAGAACTAAGTACTACTTACTGAGTGGCAACACGAAAAAACCGACGTCGGAAAAGGAAATCCGGTATCTGCCCAGATAAGATCGCAGTATATCGACCTGGTAAGGTACTTATGCACATGCTTCACCACGGATCATGATTCAACACTCTCGAGCTCTCAATGGTCACTTCAGATGTACGGATGATGATTCTACGCCATTACCAAGTGATTTCAACATGATTTTCGGACTGCAATAAGTTGCAGGATTACCATAGATGAACGGTATAACGAGAGGTAACAGCTCTCTAATCAATTTCATGTAAGAGCAGCCTAGCTGTAAGTGATAGCCAATTCGAGCATTGAAACACGAATTTCATGAAGCTTGAGGTACTACCATAGTCCACTCAAGCTCTTGCAGTGATTGAAGTGGCTAAACGCGGAACGGAGGCATTTTGTAGTGGAAGTCTCAATAACAGGATCACGTGCAGCGCGACACAGGTCCCAGCGCTTGGCCTAGCTTGGCTTTCGCCGAATGTGTTCTGCACAACCACACATGATACAGCCCTCAGCGCCGCCCGGGCCTTAGGGGCATAATTCGCGAACTCGAAGCGTTTCCTGGAGGTGATCTTTCGTGAAAAATATTTCACAACTGTTCCTCAGCATCCCCATGCCCTTGAGTCAAAGTGCCATGATTTTTAATGTTCAGAGCAAACGTCTATACTTTATATTATTATCGTCTCGGCGGGGACGGGTCGGCTTGTAAGCTAGAATCATGGGATACGAGTACGTAACGAACTTCTTGTATCATGTTCTCTGCTTCGGAGCGACATCTGACCCACTCTATGATCTCAGCGCTGCGGGATGAACCGCTTCGCGCAGCATTTGAAACTTCAGACCCGTACTACGTTTTCGCCGCGAGCGTTGTGCTGCGCCTTACGGATCGTATTATGGTGTCGAGAATTTCTGGAATATGTGCATAAATGCGTGAATGCTTGTCAGTAAGTCGTACGAAAGCCTGAAATTGAGACGTTCATCGTTCCAAGGTACGCATTCCAGGCTCTCTAATGTTATCGCTTCTGCTCGTGATCCACTTCTGTGCGATTGATCTCCTTTATTCAGACTGTATTAAGAAGGTCCATTCCTCAGTCATCTGCCTGGGCCCCATGATTTGCTCCTTCATGTAAGCTGGGAATGTACTTCACCGGCTCAATCATTCTCATGCTCGTAATTGTTGGCGGACTTCGGATTGCCCTCCTCGTAATTTGCCATTGTTGCAAACTCGCGCTGGCGTCTGCCACTACTTCTGCCGGCGATTTGGACACCAAGAAGACTGACTTCCATCAGTTCCCCCTGTCTCAGTGAGCAAAGATAGTATGTACCCATGATTCAGCCGCCAGGCGCATAGGTCTCCCGTGTTCGGCTTGGATTTCTGCATGACCTCCTAACTGCCGACCTGCGATCGAAGCGAATTTCCTATTCTTCGATTAGTCCTCTAAGCGAGTGTGGGGTAGTGCGGGGTGCCACGGGAGGAGCGATATGGCACGCGAATGCAGCTGCTAAGCTCAACATGGCCATTTCGTTCAGCTGACGGAGTGCTGATGAGAATGTGTTGACCTCTGCCTGCGCTCATGACCTCGCGAACTGTGCTCTGGGAAACCGGTGCCTCGGGTCCATTCCACCCAGACTGAGGGGTGAGATGGTATAAAGCTCTCCATAAATTGGTCCTGGCAGAAGCAGTGATCTCGTCGCTGACCACTCTTCACTTCTGTTCCACGCTCATATAACCTACTTGCCCAACCTATCGAAATGCATCCAGAGGAAGTCGATGTCATCGTCGCAGGGTGCGTCCGTAGAGCCTCAGTGTCTATACCGTATCGCCTAACTGGTCATCCACAGCGGTGGCCCCGCCGGTTGCGTCGTTGCCGGACGTCTCGCATATGCCGACCCAACGTTGAAGGTCATGCTCATTGAAGGTATGCTCCTGCCGTCCGCGTCCATTTCCATGAGAGTACTGACGTTGGGTTGTCAGGGGGTGCGAACAATCGAGACGATCCCTGGGTGTACCGGTACGCTGTCTGACCCGTTACACCAGTCTCAGTTCTCAATGTAAGCTAGCCCGGGAATTTATGTGCGTAACATGCAGAACGACGGCGTGTGAGTGTCTGTAACACCTGGCCTACTGAGGTTCAGCCCCCTAACGAGATCGTTGCAGCAATGATAAGGCGACGTTCTACACGGACACTATGAAGTCATCACACATGCGTGGCCGTCGTAGTATTGTGCCGTGAGCGTCCCTAGTTTATGGGTTCGACATTTTCTGATTTCTGATTGTCTGAATTAGTTGTGCAAACATTCTTGGTACGCCGTCATTGTGCCGGAGAATACCGTCTCTAATTTTGCTCTATCTGGCGTCTGACAGGCGGTGGGAGTAGCATTAACTTCCAGGTACATGAAGTCGTGTTCTTGATATTTGCTCCGGGGAAACTAAATGTCCGTTCATCAGATGTACACGCGTGCTTCTGCATCCGACTGGGGTGTGTGCCGCTTCTGTATGCCCACTCGGACATTGTTCGCTTAGCATAATTGTAGATGACTTCAAAACTGAGGGCTGGACCGCCAATGGTGAGTGACGTCCAGAGGATCACATGAATAGTCAGCTGAGCTTCGTGAAACGCAGACCTCGTCCCGCTTATGAAGCGTCTTGAGAACTACCAGAAGCCGGTCAATAATGATACACACGGATACGACGGGCCCATCGCTATAAGCAATGGTGGGCAGGTTCAGCCTGTGGCTCAAGACTTCCTCCGAGCTGCACATGCGATTGGGGTGCCCTATAGCGGTGAGTCATAAATTCATTTGGACCTACGTGGACTTTTTTGACGAGACCGGCTGATACTCGCTGCAGATGATATTCAGGGTAAGGTTTATTACCCGGGCAGTGTAGAATGGTACATTTACTTGTTTCCCCAATAGACCTTACCACTGCCCATGGTGCTGAGATCTGGGCGAAGTACATTAACCGTCATACTGGTAGACGAAGTGATGCTGCGACTGGTGTGTTGGGCCCCTATTATTCGGTAATTACTTGGATTAACACTCGCACTCGACAGCATATGTCCACAGCGTAATGGACGTCCAGGATAACTTGTACCTACGCTGTAATGCACGCGTCTCTCGCGTCCTTTTCGATGCCAACAACAAGGCTATCGGTGTTGCTTATGTCCCATCACGCAACCGTACGCATGGCGGCAAGGTCCAGGAGACCATTGTCAAGGCGCGAAAGATGGTTGTCCTCAGTTCTGGTACTCTCGGTACCCCTCAGATCCTCGAGCGCTCTGGTGTTGGCAATGCCGAACTGCTCCGCCAGCTTGATATTCCGGTCGTCAGTGACCTGCCAGGTGTCGGGTGCGTTCTGCCTTCATTCAATCTAGTAACGCAATGGCTGAGAAGACGTACAGCGAGGAATACCAGGACCACTACACTACCTTGTCGCGTGCGTCTCACCTTGCTTTCATTGCGACAGCAGCCTGACATTGTAATCAGTTTATCGCGTTTCAAACGAGACTCAGACCACTGATGACTTCCTTCGTGGTGCGCCTGAGGTCCAGAAAGAGCTATTTGCGGAATGGGAGTCACGCCCTGAAAAAGCGCGTTTATCGTCTAACTGCATTGATGCCGGATTCAAGGTGCACATCATTTTCAGCTTTGAAAATTGCGCCATAGCGCTGATATACTGTTTTTCTCGAAGATTCGGCCTACGGAGGAGGAGCTCAAAGAGATGGGACCAGAATTCAATGAGCTCTGGAACAGGTACTTCAAGAATAAGCCCGACAAGCCGGTCATGTTCGGCTCTATCGTCGGCGGTGCCTACGCGGACCACTCGCTCTTGCCCCCTGGCAAGTACGTCACGATGTAAGCAGTAAGCTGAGGGAGATTTCAGCACTTCCTGACTTTGGGCGACAGGTTCCAATACCTCGAATACCCTGCTAGCCGTGGCAAGGTCGGTCTTCTGTCTATTCCCGCACTTATTTTGGGTGTTCACACGTCTCGATGCAGATCCACATCAAGTCGTCTAACCCATATGTCGAGCCATTCTTTGACAGTGGCTTCATGAACAACAAGGCCGACTTTGCTCCGATCCGTTGGAGCTACAAGAAGACGCGTGAGGTTGCGCGCCGCATGGATGGTTAGTCCTACCCAATTCATCTGCGTCTCTACGTCTTTAATATCCGACTGCAGCATTCCGTGGTGAACTCACCTCGCACCACCCGCACTTCCACCCCGACTCGCCCGCGGCGTGCAGGGACATCGACATCAAGACAGCCAAGCAGCTCCTCCCTGACGGCCTTACCGTCGGGATTCACATGGGCACCTGGCACCGGCCCGGCGAGCCGTACGATGCCTCGAAAGTACACGAGGACCTTGTTTATACAAAGGAGGATGACGAGGCGATCGACAATTGGATTGCGGACCATGTCGAGACAACATGGCACTCTCTTGGTGCGTTCGGCGCCTTGTCTGCGGTGGAAGATAGTTAAGTAGACGTGTCATTGACTTTAGGCACTTGCGCTATGAAGCCTCGTGAGCAGGGCGGCGTCGTCGACAAGCGCTTGAACGTATTCGGAACAGAAAATCTGAAGTGTGTCGATCTCAGTATATGCCCTGTGAGTATATTTCCCAGTTGCCATCTGCAATGAGCTCATGCGCCTTTGTAGGATAATTTGGGCACGAACACGTACTCCTCGGCTCTCCTGGTCGGTGAGAAGGGTGCTGACCTGATTGCCGAGGACCTTGGTACGCCAACTCGTATCAAAGCATTACTTTCGGTTTTTAATCGTTCTATTTCTACAGGCCTGAAGATCCGCGTACCTCATGCTCAGGTCCCGCATGCGCCGGTCCCCACTGGCAAGCCCGCTACCCAACTCACTCGGTGAAATGGGCCTTGTTGTCTCGACTGATGTCTGACGGTGTCGTCTTGTTCTTTCTGGAGAAGTTGTTGTTCAACATTCTGTGTATCAGTATTCGTGGAGAAAGTAGGATTGTTGTATGTGTAACCGCAGCTGTACTTTTACTTCTCTTGCAATTCGACGATTTCCTTCCGCCCGCGTTTATGTTGACATTCACTTGAGCGACACCTTGTGGTCATGGTTGAGGTGCTGAAACTACGGTTTGGCAATGATGCGTTTCAACGACGTCGCCTCGACCTCCACCCAATGCGGTGAACGATAGTCTTGTCCTCAATACTAAATGTGCCGCATTGAAGCCTCACGAGGACTGATTGTTGCTATGCTTCTCAAATGTCACGAAGCCAGGTGGGCTAAGTAATGGATGTGTTCAAATCAATGATCAAGCTCAGTTGAGTCGAAGAACTGAGTTTCCCAGACTCGGACATGCCACTGGAGATCTACAAGGGTTACATCGGTTATGCAAAATACAAGAATGAAGACATGCAAAGAACAAATAATACAACAGTATTGTCGACAACATCTCTTTATGAACGGATGGGTATCGCTATGCATACAGAGTCATTAAGTTTATAGGTATCATAGTTCCAGGTCCGTGGCGAAACGTGCCGAATATGGATGAAAACATGAACTGCTCGAGAATATACTACGCCTAGTATGAACTTCGTGAATCTCTCGTTCAAAAACATCTGATCGCACATAGCCACTCACCATAGAAGTTGCTAATTCGTCACCTTCATATCAGAGCTTGGGTGAGACCCTCCCCCACAGCCTTCCCTTCTCCGCGCTCAAAAACTCGCCCTTCTCCAAGTCGACCTCCTCACGTACGACGCCATCCAAACTCGCCATCCCCGGACTTGTCGGTGCATTCTCTAGTCCCGATAAGCCGAGGCCAACCATCGACGCCGAGCCGGCCTTCGATTCCCGGTCGCGTGCCTCGTCCATCCCGTCCCGGCGTTCCCTCTCGCGTACTATGTCCCTCCCTCGCCGCGGATCGTCCCGCTCCCGTTCCCCACGCCGGTCCCTACGTGCGCCGTGATACCGCCGGAATGAGTGGATGATCATCGCGAATTTAAGCAACCCAAGCGCGAAAACCGCCGTGATCGCTGTGCGAACTGCAATAGCCTGCCGCTCCGTCAGCGGTGACGGCGCCGTCTCGTCCGTTACGGACCCCGTGCGCCAGACGTACGAGAGGATGGACACGCAAAACGCGATCATGGACCATGCAAGCCAGATCGCTGGCGTGGCGAGAAGCACCCAAATGTTCCATAGAATCGCCGTCTTGGACTTCTGTGCCTCCTGAAATACGAATGTTAGGTGAGTTACTGCATTCAAGGACTGATATTTTTCCGCACCTCTGCCCATCGTGACGCTCTGTCCATGCTGCGCATCGTCCCGAACTGGACGATGTACACGCATCCGTAGCTCAGGCTCATCAGCGCAAAAATCAACCCAAACAGCGCAGCCGAGCGCGTTACCGGATCGTCTTCCGCATCGTTTACTTGGAACATTGTCAAGATCGCTCTACACAGAATACCAACGCGCGCGTGAGCATACGTCAACACCCATATCTTGCACAGGAAGGAGAGGACAGGCAAACCTCTTCTTCAATGGCGCAGAGATAGACAGTACGCACGTGCAGAGCAGCGCAGACACTAGGTTTAGCGTCTTCCACTCGCGCAGGAGCGAGTCCACAAAGAGTTCCCACGAATGTTTGAAGCGGACCAGGGCAGGCGACACCGCAGGCGGATTCCAATCTTCTGGGAACGGCAGCAAGACTCCGTGCGAGTGAGGCACCGCCCGCCCGCGCAGCGATGCCGCCTCAGACATGCCTCGCTCATGCGCCGTCGCGAAAGCAGGCTCGCGAAAGTGCGCGTCGATCATCCGCTGCACGTCGGGCCTGCTAAGCTCCGCATCCTCGAATACACGCGCGACGCGTGTCCAGTAGAGCGCGGGGAGGCCGAGCAGCAGGATCAGATACGCCTGCCGCGGCAGCGTGTCCGTTAAGAATATCCGGATGTCGTCTGTCGCGGCGCGCCAACTAGATCCTTGCGAGCCTTTTTCGTCTTTCGCGTTCCTACTCTTGGACCTGAAGGAGACGGGGAGAGGAAGACAGTTTGCGAGCGCGCCATCACAGCCGACCTCGCCGTCGTCGTATTCGCGCGGGCGGCTGTCGGGCGTATTTTTTCGTCCGTTGAAGGCGAAAAAGTTCATGCGAAACGGGTCTACGGGGACAAACGGCTCTTCGCGAGCGTGTGCCCTGTGTAGAGCCCAGCCAAGACGGCGCAGTGGAGATGCCGCGCGAGATGGAGACGGCGAGTGTGACGTGGGGGTATTTGTTTCCCTCCCCGGACGCGGAGAGAAGCCCCGTGCGTGGATACCATGCCGTGCGTCTGCTGTCGGAGCCTGCTGCGGAGTGTTGTGTCCTTGAAATGAGCCCTCGCCAGAAAGCGGGGAGGGTGAACGTGTGGTAGAAACGCTGCGCCGTATACGTCGGCTTGCAATTGCTACAGACAGCGGTAAGAGTCAACCCGCACATTATTGCGCGCACTTACCTTGTCTGATGCCTTGCAGCGTCGCTGGGAGAGATGTGTGGTCGTTTTCGAGTGATGGCCTTTGACTTGGCGTCTCCTTCCCAAGTGATCCCTCCGACTCGCTCGCGCGGATGGGGCCAGAATGGTGGTGCACGGCGTGAACGCTAGCTGACGGGGAGTCGATGGAAGGGGCAGAACCGGACGCGTCAAAGCTGCGACGAGCTGTGCGTCCCTGTGTGCGCAGTCTCCCCAGAGCAGGTGAAGGTTGCATAGGCAATGCAGAAAGCTTATCTGAACTTGTTTGAGTGGAATCATTAGACGAGGACGATCCCGACTCTGTAATGCCATCCGTTCATTAATCCATTTTGTGATTGGCTACTCACACGTACCGTGCATGGGGATTGTTTTCTCGGCACTTGATGATGAAGGAAACGGTACCGAGCTGGTGCTCGTCGGCCTTTCAGACGTTCGTTTGCCTGTCATGCCAGTGGCAATACCAATGCGCGTTAGAGAACTCGAATCCATGATTAAATCGAGCTGGCTTGAGCGGGTTCAAATGAGGGCAGAGAGTGTTGTTCAACGTGAGTTTAAAGAGAGTGTAAGCATACCATCCTCTTATATATGGTCGCAGCCGATGAAGGGAGCGAATTGGTTGGGTACGTTCACCAGAGCTTGCCCATTCTGGTTCAACTACGATTTCCATTTTGGGCTGTCTTGCACAAGTCACGTGATAGCGGAAGACCCCAGCGAGTCCTCGCATTCAGAATGCTCCCCAAAATTGAGTGCATTCATTTTGAATGAGAAGCTTAATATCACAATCTCCAAATCTACTCGCTACACCTAGAATGACCCTAGAAAATGTACACCATATAAGGCCTTAGCGTAAATATAGGGGGGTCTGCCCTCCAAGTACCCAGCTGCTCATAGTTGGATTTTCAATGTGATTGACCAGCTTTTTTGTACACAATTTTTGCTACTCAGATATTTATGACAGTTTCAACAGAGCGGAAAACGCTGTTCCAACGCCAGCCGGCCATGAAATCCAACCTAGTTCGAATGGGTGTAACCGGGGTCCTGCCGGACGATTATACGCGCCTGTGGCGCTAAAGCGCGGTGACAGCAGTGTACAGCACACCCAGTCGGTCCCACAGTTGGAAGTGGCGGTTTCAATTCGCGAGAATGATGAAGGGCTTCGTACTGGCAGGAGAGATGGTGTGGGTGAAGCAGGGAGCCGAGGCGCGTCATGGTGGCAATACCTGTGGATCTACTCTCACACTTCCCCCACCCGGTGCCAGCAGCGTCGGTCCAGCGAGCCAAATGAAGATCCGCCGCGAGAGGGATATACTACTTATGGTCTAGTCAACCCGCCCTCTGCCTTCAAGTCGTAAGAATTGCTCCTCAGTTTCTGAATTAGCATGACGTGCAATGTATCACCGTCATGCGCAAGGAATCAACTGCTGGTCGGAGACTGGGCTTCGTACTCCAAAATGGATTGTAGTCCGAGCCGAGTACGTTTGCGAGATTCCAATCCTCAATGGAGCTCTCAAACACCGGTGCTCACTGATTGTTCATAGCCTCCTGCGACTCCCGGAACGGCAAATGGAGACGTTACCTGACAGTGCTCGTGATTCATGACTTCTTGATGATGCTCGCCCAGGTCATTGACCACCTCGCTGTGGGCCTCTGGCATCCGAGATAGACACTCATCATTGAGTGCTAGGACGAGCTGCTGATGCAATCGGCGAAATCCAAGGCGGAAAAGGATTTATAGATCTGTCCGGGCGGTGCATGATCAGTGCGCCGCATCTCCAGACACCATCCCTGCTGGACATCCCCGTGAGACCCCCTTGAGGTTGCATTTCAACCTATTTGATATTGAAGCTCATACCTCCTAGATCTCGTATACTCACCACTTGATTGTCTAAGTTGACATAAGACGACCAGCCATTCTTATGCCTGCCCGTATTCTTCAATCGCCTAGCACGCTAACAATCTACTTGAGATCATAGGCCCAGGCCCACGTTGATTTTAACATGAGGCCGAGGGACGCCGCCGCCTCTCGCCAGACACCGGCGCGAAAGCGTCAGCGTAGAGGACTGAGCCGGTCTCGGAACCGATGTATCAAGAGAATCGAGCACTCACGAGGTATCTTGAATTTGAAAGCAAGTTCCGAGCCGGCGGCTGAAGCCTGGAGAGCCAAAAGAGACGCGTCCGCCTGATTTGAAGCTTGAGCATTATGGCTGGAGCCCAGTGATTTGAGCAATCCCCACTGAGTTGGCCTCGCCGGTTCAAGTGCGTGAACAGACGGGCGGGTTTGCAGGGACCGATTGTTTTAATCCAGATCAGTGGGCTCACATACGTCTAAGGCCTCTCTGTATGATCCAATTACGGCCTTGTCAACATCAGCAATGACGTTCGCGCTGCTCGAGATTCCAATAGTCAGCCACCACAAAGTAGAATGAATTACAGCGATCATGAGATAGTTACACACGTCCGGCAAGTTCAATAGTAGGAGTAACTATAAGATCCTGGAATTGTCTCTGATACGCTCTGGGGTCCTAGACGCACAGAACGCGGCGGATCGGGCGACAAGGCCGTTCGCAGGGGGCGCACATAAGTTACACAAAAGGACAGAGTAGCGAGCAGGTCCGCTGGGGGCACTTAACGATAGAAGAAGCAGAGCAATAAATATGAGGCCCGCAGGCATAAGATGGCCTGCTCGACGATAATTGAAGGGGTATAGTATCCGGTGCACGGGTACTGACGGAAGGTAGGATAAAGATAAAATTAGATGGTGCAAAGGAATGAAGAGCGGGTGGGTGTAAGTCTTTACGACACATAGCAGCGTCAGCGTTAGACGTGGATGGGCATCACAGTCGGAGTCGCGGTCGTGGATACAGTCATGGAAGATATAAGGAACAGTTTGAATCAGGCCAGCTCGCGGAGGCAGAAGCGGGGGACAACACCCTTGGGCGCGTCGGGGCTACCAGTGATGTGCTGAGCGAGACACCACTCATCTTCATACTCCTCGAGCATGCGCAGCTGCTCGCCGACCTTGATGACCAGTTCGTCGGCGAGCGAGGGTTCGAATGTGCTCTCGACGACCATCGTACGTGGAAGTGGCTTCATGCTCAGCCGCGACTTGCTCGGTGTTTTGGCAGTGAGCGGCGCAGCTTTGTTCCAGGGCGAGTTGGACCCAAACGACGCGGAGCGCGGGCTCGGCATCATGAACTTGGCCGTCTGAGGACCCGCAGGAATATTCAACATGGGTGGCAGTATGCGTGTTGCGGATGTCGCAGAATTTGTTGCGGTTAGTGGGGCGGCAGTGTACAAGGGAGGCGGCGAACGAGAGCTGCGCTCGTCGGTGGACGGGAAAGGGCGCACACCTGGGAGTGTGTACGTCCATTGTCTTCCCGTCTGTGCACTGGCTGCGGGTGCGGTAGGCAAGACAACATGCATCTTGGGCTTCTCTATCTCCTGGCCAGCACGGTCAAAGTCGATGTGGACCGCCTTCTCCCCGTGTCGCTCCCCTATGAGCGAAATGTTGATTTTCGACGAGGCCGCGCGAGCCTTCGCGCGGCGCCATTTTCCGACTCTCCACGCCACGATACCTATAGAAGAAGCCAGATTGCATCAAGCTATGCATCACGAAGCAGTGTCAATCAGTACGTACCTACAATGGCCAGGACGACAATCACAACGACAGCAGTGATCGCCTTCTCACCAGACGTCATCTCGTTCTCCTCGCTCCCAGACGGTGTCGACGATTCGACCCCTATAGCTCCCACAAGGAGTGCGGTCGAGTTCGTTTCCGGCACTTCATCCCGTTTGTAGGCATAATGCGAACGGCGCCAGGCGTTGCGTTGCTTCAGGTGTTCCATAGACAGACCCATGACTGAAATCGAATCGAAACCGTAAAAGACGAAGCCCAAGGAGAAAGAAAAAGAAGAAAGAAGAAGCTCCTGCATCATCACGCTGAAACGTATGCCTTTATGATCCTAGCTGCCGACACAGCCCCGCTGATCCTGACGTTGCATCAGTGTGGTCTCGGTTCAAGTCACCTTTGAGACGGCTACGCACGCCATCACTGTCTGGCTGTTAGCGTGGTCACTGGCAGCTGCATTAGGAGGCCACTGCATTAGGAGGAGTAGTCAGCACTCCATCCACCATCTGCGACCACGCTGGGACGCTCTCGTCACCATGCCAGTGGTCCAACATCTGGACCATGCTATAAGCCTTGGCTATGTACTGCTTACGTGAAAACGTACCGCAATGAAGTTTTGACGGTGCTGATGCGGGAGTCTCGAGCCGTGGCCTCATTCCGAAGTAGCCGGCCAGGCGCCAGCTTGCCAACTTCCAAAAAGTCTTCGGCATCCCACCCGTCGCGAGACTTACCGAGGTCCAGCTGGCAACAGAATGCCTCCGAGTCTCACTCTGAAGTAGGTTGACACAAGCAATCATTAATCATTGATCAGGCGCGATACTCATGTAACCGTACCTGACGAGATGTAACGCGGACGGTCTGCAGACGACTTGTAGGCGCCGACATTCCATAGCCCGAAAATCTGGTCGGCTTTCAACCTTAGCTTCGAGGACTATCGAGTCTCGAGAGCCTGGAGCTTATTATTGGTGGGCTGACTACTTAAAGAAACAGTTATGGGGATACGGTAGACACAACAGTGGACAGTCGAAGCCAACAATTTACAGCACCGTGTCGTGGGAAACGTGATCCACCACTGCTGGCTGACAGATGGGTCGCCATTCATTTAATTGATATGGTGTTTGCTGCGCATATTGCGGATCACTCGGGCTGGATGTGATGTCATGATGTTTCTCGCATACAAGTGGGTCAAGTCATCAAAGTAAACTCCAAGTCAACTCCATTCGACATTCGAGGCCACAGGTTTGCACGCAACTTCCAATAATCATACTCTAGCAACTTTCCCAACTCACAAGTCGCTAACAGCACATTACACTCGCCCCGCACATGCTCAGTCCCCGGATGACGATACGAGGTTTATCTCACATCCAAACGCTCCGCCAAAAAAAGGATGTGAGGTTTATTATTTCGTATTACGATTTTCTGAGTTTGTTTGTATTTATGCTTTTTATATACCGCCTCACGCTCAGGCAAGGCTAGCGAACCCAACACGCGCATTCTTCACGTCAAATACGGTGTATACGCTCCTCAGGAACGTGTCTCCGATGATCCAGAACCCTTGGCTCTTCTGCCCCACGACGCTCGCCATGCACTCTGGCGAGCCATGGCTGATAGGCCCGAGGTTGAACAGCTCCTTGGACATGTTGAATGTTGTTTCGCCAATAGTGAGGCTCACGTCGGGTGTCGCATTGCATGGGACAGTGTACAGACCGTGGCCGGCGCTGTTGGGCGCGAGCTTTGCACCGGGAACAGACTCGAAGAACTTGGTCACGTCGTCAGCATCGCCGATCACGAATGTTGTGCCCGTATCGACGATAGCGGTCATGTTTCCAAGCGTCTTGTTGCCATTGACGGACGCACCATCCAAGTTCACTTGCCAGTACGACTGCAGTCGAATCAGCAATCACTCCTGGCCTCTTGGATCAATACTGTACTGACCTGATGAGTGACTGGGGTATACGTCAAGTCGCCCTTATATAGGTCGTTGTTGACGCCGCCTATTGACAACTCCGCGCCATGATCCCCGAGCTTGAACGCGAACACCTGATCCTGCACCTGGTCCTCTCGTGCGAGTGTCTGAAAGACTGGGTCGTCATCGTACACGGAGAGGGACCGGAATGCCATGCCCATCAGCCCGTCAGGGAAGAAGTTCCACGGCGCGAATCCTTCTGAGTAGGTCTCCGCCGCACCCACAGATGCATTGATCGCCTTTAGCATTGATAAATTTTGTCAGCACCATTCCAGCGTCTAGCGGCTCGTCGCACACACCTTGAATCCGCCAATATGCACTGTGTCAGAGTACACTGAGCCCGTCGCGCTCGTGCCATCGCCATAGGTGAGCGAGAATGGATGGTACAGGTCGCGCCCGGATTTACTCTTCTCGGGATGGTAGAAGTGATGGCCCTCGCAGTTCGTCGTGCACAACGGCCCGGGAAGCAATAGGTCGCTGCTCCCTGTGTCGAAGTCGACCGAAAAGTTCTGCGGCGGCGTGCCCACTGCGATCGCACCCTGCCACATCTGGCCCCCCATGTCTTCCGCAAGCGCAATGTCTGCTGCGCGCCGTATCATGTCTGCACTACCGACGCCCGCCAGCGGGTGCGCGGTGCCAGTGTTCCGCTCGTAGGCCATGAATCCTGCCTGAATTTTTCTGAGCAGGGGTCAGTATGAGCATAGGTGCAATCGAGAGCAGAGACGTACGCAGTGGAGCGGATGAAGTGTTTTTGGATCGCGTCAAGATCAGCGACGCCGTCCGGACCTGCGAACGACGTGCGCTTGTTCAGAGCGATCTTCGTGCCGCGTGGGACCTCCACCGGGGAGGCCACAGCCAGCAGGAAGTGAATAGCAGAGAAAACGAAAGTGACAGACACAAACATCATGCAGATAACGAAGAGAGCGAGGATAAGTATGAATGTGAGTATGTGTGGTCTTGCGTCAAAGCAAAGGCTGATAGAACAGCATGCAGAAATGTCGCAGCTTTTATGGACTTCGTGCGGGAACATATGTCTGTTCGTCTGTACATCCACTCACCCGTGTAACCTAACTTATCCGGTATCCTTCTCCGCGAAGGCTAGATGCTTCTAGCCATCGTAGAGCCGTTACAACGATGACCATTGCATCAGAATGTGCCCTAGTCCCGATCGCAATGTTCTCCGTGTATTCCAAAAAAGACATGCGGCTGATTTTGAGTCGGACTGACGCACACATTCCATATCCCTTCATGATTGGACTGCCGGAGACAGCGCGCTACCTTCCCCATTCCCTGGATATTAGACATGTGCAGGTAAGGTACATATTCAAAACCTGGATAATATCACTTCTTCGCCTAAGCTTTGCCCTTAGCGGGCGCAGAGGTCCTGGCAGCACCTCTGCTCTTCTTTGGTGCCTTGATCAAACTGTCGCGCGCTATATCATTGTCTGAGACCTCGGGCTCGTCGATAATATCCTCTGCCTCATCGTCGACCTGAACAGAAGATCGTCAATACAAAATCACCCCGTATCGATCGCCAACGTACATCTATTGCCTCCTCGAGATCCGGCATCGGGCCCGCAGCAGCAAGCTTCTTCGGTATCTTGCCCAGGTCTTGTGCCTTGTGGAACGGAATAGGATGGTCCCTTGAGTTGTACCTGTGCACAGCCATGGGTTAGGCGCATCTAAAAGGAAGCCAACACCGGAAGACTGACTTTTTGGTGAAAGACGTCTTCGTGGCGGTCGAGATCTTCTTCAGCACAAGATCGTCCTTGTTCTGGTCCACACCAAGCTCGATAATTGTGTCCCAGTCCTCTCGGGAAATAAAATACTCGTCCATGCGGCCAATGACCTCATCCACCGCACTCTGAAGTAGAAGTGAAGATCAGTCGAACATGTAATCTGCAAACTGGAATCTTTCACGCACCGCGCCCTGTTCTATGAGTGGTTTGACGACGTGTGGGAACAATGCCGGGATGTACGACTGCCGAATCTCGGATTTGTCGCCAGATACCTTGATCCGCATACGAGCCTGCACTTCCGTTAATTGTCGTGTCAGTTTAGTCTGCTTGGAGTTTTGACCAAGCCACCTGCAGAACCGTTTTCAGCTACCCTAGTCGAGACTCTGATCGGAGACGCACTGAGGGAATGACATGGCATTGGGCCCAGCGTATCCTATACCCATGCCGTACAAGAACGATGCTGGGCGAACGGTGGAACACACGGCATGCAACGGCATCAAGGACCAATGTTGTTCAGGCCTACGTTGTAGGAACAAACATCAATGTGCAGGGGGCTGACGATACGTAGACAGAGACAGACCCATGGATTAGCGAGTCAACAAGATCCCCATCTGATAAGGATGATGCAGCCTTGTCCATGAGAGACAGTTGTCTCAAAATTTTCTCGGGTCCTTCTAGAGTCTTCACTTTTGTAGGCTGTGTCTTTAGATAATTCTCCTGTGATACAGTGGGCTAACACGAAGTGGTGTCAAACAAGGCGCCTTACCTGTATGAAGAGGGGGATGAACGAATGATCGTGGAAGTAAAGCTCCATCTTGTCATTGAGTGTCTCTCGGGCAGTTGGAGAAAACAGGTAAGGACCAAGAAGTTTGTTGGTGACGTTGAACGGCGTCATGATCGCGTACTTCTCATTCATCTTTGCGCTAGAGTGTACAGAACTCAGTGATGGAATACGTTGAAAAGAAATCGCACAAATACAGTGCTTTGCCTTCGTCAAAATCCATTGTATCACTGGATAGCTTCCAAGTTGAAAGCATGTTTAGGACTTGGCGAATGTCCGATTGTGCCCCTTCAATCAGCTGATCTATCACGTTAGCTGGTACTTTCATTTTCTCTCTATAGGCCGACTATTAGAGATAGCACTTAATTACGCAGGGACAGTCATACATACTTGAAGGCAATACTGAGTATCCTCGAGCGGATAGCGTTCACTTCTGGTCTATCAAGGAGATTAATCAAGCATCAGCGCTCTTGATAATTTGACATACTTTCGATACGTCAGGTTGAAAGCAACATTCGCCAAAGGCTTGAGTTTCAGCGCGCCTCGATCATTCGCAATACAGATGATTGGAATCTGTTGCCGTTGAATATAATTCCCAGAGATGAGGAAGAAGGCTTACTTTAGTTTTTCGAATAAGCGCCGATAGAGCACCCACGCCTCCTCTGTCCCCGGCAGACATACCGTCGACCTCGTCCATGATCAGACATGTCTTGTCTGTGATTGTCACGCCGGCGGCATTCGTGGCCTATACGGATGCATGGTTAAGCGATTCTGTGCCAACCCGGGAATATGGCTCACCGTCCCGCCTGTCATCCACCCATCCAGCGATGTGTTGGCAATATTTGTACTATTCTAATATATGACGTTGAGAGTCGACCTAACCCAAAATAGATCGTCCTGATCTACTTACCTCAACAAGTTTCTTGCTGCGTGCATCACTGGCATTCAATTCGATCGGAGTGAAGCCCTCAAGCTTTGCACACATATGGGCGCTTGTAGTCTTGCCAATGCCCGGCGGTCCTGTGATGAGCACAGCACGGAACACATTCATACCATCCTTCCCTGGTTTCTTGAAGCTAGACTTTAAACTCGACGGCCTGCATGATACTCAGGGGCGGATAACGCTTATCAGAAAGCGCAAAATTTACCAGTCATGGAGCCAACGTTGAAGCTTTTCAACTGACCCTTTGTTGCCGCAGATCTCCTTGACCGTTTGAGGAGCATATCGATCCGTCCACAATTGATTTGTAACGGCTTGCTTCATACTATGCACGCGTCATCTGTATCCCCTTCTGATACTGATAATGTATACCACCAATTACGTACCTTGCATTCGTCCCACCACTCTCCCTCATTGCCTTCTTCTCCCTCTTCTCCATCTCAGCAGCAGCTGTACGGATGGCTTCCTTCTCTTTTTCCCGCTTCTTTTTCGTCTTATCATCCAGCTTGCTTGCGTCAGGCACACGTGTGGCAATCAGATTAAGGAAACCATCTTCATCCAGTGTCTTCAAATTGTTCTTCTTGATCGCGGCGAGTTTGCTAGGCCCGGCATCCGAACCGAGGATGACATACGAAGTTTTAGATGACGGTTGCAAGGTCACACGGCTGGTATGCCAGAATCTATATTTATGCACTGAAACGAATCAAAGAGCAGAGCACTTACCCGCCATTGCGTTTAGCTAGTTCTATGGCCTCCTCGCGAGAGAAACTAGTCAGTTCACCCGTGAAAACGAATGCCAACCCTGCGAGACAATCTGGTGCCGCCGGTTGAGGAACTGACTTGGAGCCTGGGGCAACGGGCCCTGCCATCTTCGCAGCCCTTGCTGCTGCCCAGCTAGTGCGTGTTATTCAGTACATTTCCTGCAATTTGATAGGGACATACTTGAACTTCGGCTTCGGATTCTCTTCGTCAACGACTTCATCGTCATTCTCATGGCTCTTGCCAGCAAGGGCTTCTTTCGTCGGCGCTTTCTTCTGAGCTTTACTCTTTGCTTGAGCTCTCTTGGGGGGCTCCTCTTCCTCGTCCACAACGTAGTCTTCATCTTCATCCTCAGAACTAGACGCTATAAAATCATCATCTTTCCGCTTCTTCTTGGGTGTCTTGCCGCCTGCATGAACGTTCCGAGATACAGCCCCCTTCGTGCTGGATTTCGCTTTGGGTGCTGCTGCTACTACTTTGCTGCTACTGGCTTGCGGAGAGGAATATGTCGCGACTGCAGCTTTCTTCTTTGGCGGAGAAGTCGTTTTCATATCGGCGTCTTCGTCATCGCTGGAGAGCAGAACAGCCTTGCGCTTCCGCACGGGACGAGGGCTAATATCGTCTTCCTCCATGACCCGCTGGCTCTTCGGCTTTTACAGCGCACAAGTTAGGTAATGATAGAATAAAATACGAATGCACATACCACTTCAGTCGCCCTCGGATGGGGTCTAGGAAGCGTCAATTAAGTCAAAGACGAAGCATTTCAATTGCGCACGTACGATTTCGAGATCTTCTTCACCCTTATGAATGTTACATGTGAAGCGTTACATTTAAGAAAGAATAATCGCACGTACTTGCTATCATCTTCATCGCCTTCATGGAATGGTCAGTTCGTGGACACAACCTGAGTTAGGCGCACCTACTAATCTCGATAGGTCGGGCTGAATGACTTCGATGCGGGTTATTCTGCGATACATGTCTCTCCTCCATCTTTCTTGCAGTGTTTTGAACTGAACTTCCATCCGATTTCGAAGCTCGCCCAGAAGACGCGGTCGCAGCAGGTGCAGCCTGACTGCCTCCACCGAAGAATCCTCGAATATCTTTACCTTGAGATTTCGCAGGAGTCTTAACCTTGCCACCGGCCATCATTCAAGGTGAAGTATTCAAGGACCCAGAGTTGGTAGGAATCCGGATGGGCAGATAGTGGCAGCGCTAGAACTGCGCGTCTGTGTACAATATCAAGTTCAACAATGACAATGCTCGACGCGAAGTCCGAAAATGTGGCGGTATATCCTTTCTGGAAATCGGTCGTGGAGAAGGTTGTGCAGGTTCGCCGAGTGGGTTTGGCACGCCGTGACCGACGCGTTCTGGAACACGGCGCGTCACATACGCGTAACCTATCACGTGTATGTGACAGTGCGTGACCCCATGAGCGCTCACTCTCCTCCAGTAGGCTGGTCGCCGTTCCACCAAGTCAGCTAAATCTTGCATCGATACCAGAGATTTGCCCGGTCCACTGTCGCGTTCCTTCGAGTCATCTGCACATTTATACCGCCAATATGCTTGGCAAACTTCCAAGTTCGAGGTAGGCTTCACATTCAAACTGATCCAGTGCTGGTGGCACACTCAAGATAATGGCTGCAGATTTGCCAGCATATATGATTCCCTGCCTTCTGATGCTCAGCAAGCATTGGTGGAAAAGCATCTTATTCCCCTCCTAAACCTTGCTGGTAAAAGTCGTGCTAAGAAGGCCCTTGCCCACGCTACTCAATTAAAGAAACGTCATGCTAACATTCCGGTCCTCGATCTCAAAGCGAAGCGGATGGAGGTCAATGCGCTGCTCGAGGAGTTGCACAAGGACGCAAAGCGTTCTTTTGTGAAAGAGCGTTCCCAGCATAGCGAGCTCTTGGACGAAACCGTGCAGACACTGATAGACTGGCTAAACGATATATGGAGTATCGTCTACGAGCATCACGTCGACTTCCTACACGCGCACAAGTGCCTTTTGTTTGTCGCGGGGACGCTAGACCATATTGGCAGCGGTCGGTCGGGGTAAGTGAGCGTGTTTATTAAGTCTGACCGTCTAGTCATCGTGGCTGGTAGCTGCCGATGCGCGTTTACAAATATGTATGTCCACATCACGCTCAAAAGGAAATCAGGAAAGCGAATCAAATCTTTCGATATACATGGCGCCCAAAACATTGAGGAGATTTTGTTCTTTATCTGGAGAGATCTCTTCTTGAGCATGCTGGCTACTGGCAAACCACGATTGACTGCCTTGATACCAGGTATGCTAGAGGAAATCGAGGACCAGGCGAGTTGGTCTGGTTTAGAACGAGTTCTTTATGGGGGGACGAAGTGTGAGTCGGATGTCCTCTGTATCTGTTTAGTCTTATGGGACATGCGCAGGCCCGCGGAATTATGAGGATGAGGATTACAACGATGAAGATGATGAGGATGAGTCTGATTTTGATGAGGACTTGGGAGGTGACTTTTATGATGAAGAGGAGGCCGAATTCTACGACAACGTCCGCGGTTCGCCCATTGCGAAACACTGGTCATATCGTGTGAGCAGCCAAACCTCACAATTACGCAAGCATATAGTCAATGCCATGATGGTAGTATTCAAGGCGAATCCTACACAAAAATTATACGCAGCGCTTAGCGCGATCTCCTCCGACCCCGAATCCGTGGAGGCGCAGTTATTGGCCCATCTTGCGACGATCGCTACCAGTTCTTCCGATGCGTTCGCCGCAGCGCTCGACATCTATGCTCTTCAGAGAGATGCTGAGGCGATCGTTGGATTGCTGAATCGATACTCTCACCTGCTTCGCCCGCGCGACGCCCCGTCGTTACAAAGCGCGGTTTCACTCATGGCAGACTTCCAGTACCACCGGTTGCGAAGTTTGCATATCATCGAGAAGGAGCTCTTCGACACCGCGAAGGGTGTGCGCGCCGCACTGCTCGTCTCTTTCTCACAGTTTGACCACCCGGCAAACAAGGACGAGCTACAGGAGATTATCAAGCTGCGACAGGGCGCCGCAGGACGGCAAGAACGGGTAGAAGCATGGGTCGATGCGATATCGACCCCTGGCTCAAACGCACCAAACCCTATGGCATTCGCCGCAATGATGATGGGACTGCCTCTAATGCCCGGCTTGGACGCGCCGGATGAGGCTGATCCCCTCGGCTACCTGGATCTGGATCCTCATGACCCCGACCTTGAAGATCTAAGAGAGGAATTCCGGCCCAACCTTAAGCAGCGCTTTGAGGGATGGACTGATGTCGCTATCACCATTACAGGCGGCCATGGTGTCCTTATCAATGTATTCAAAGAAGTAATTGAGCTCATGCCATTCCTACGCGCAAATGACGTTGTCGAGGAAATGGTCGGCAGGTAAACCGTCGCCACGCTTTATTTGCTCTCCCGCTGACAGTTCATGAACCTTGTATAGACTTGCGGATAGGCCGAGCAAACATTATGTATGCGACGGACTTGACGCACTGTCGCACTTCACTAAACAGCAGCGGAAGAAAATTATTAATTTGAGGAACTCGCAGCGGCGTAGTGCCGCCTCGAAGACTGCTCAGAGTACCTCTGGGTCCTCTGCCACGGGCCCCTCGTCGTCTACAACACCACTTCCAGCTCCATCTCCAGGGCCTAATCCGTATCATGTTGGCCTAGCGGGCTTCCCCTTCGTACCGTCCGAAGTATTTCCCCAGCCGGGAAATAGCTTGGAGGACGTCGACTGAGATATCAAGAGTGTTTCTAATCGCATGCGTAATGTTATCGTAATATTGTAGCTCTAGTTGTCGTGATTCTCGCCTATTCCGCTTCCGTATTCATACCTGAACGTTTATGTTTGTGCTGGTATTTTCGTACAGCCAAGCTCCATAATTTGGCACTCCTCGTCCTACTATGTACATAATTTGCTACCCCAGCACTGTATTGTCCGCAGGTTTATCTTATTCTCTTCCTCTTCTCCGATTGTAAAGAAATTTTCTTTTCCTACCACATACTGGTAATTCATGCAGCTTGAAACAGGCCAAAACTGATGGCATCTTAGAATAGGCTTAGGCAAATGAGGGGGCACTTGATATTCAATGCCAGTCCGCAGCGCTATCTAGTGGCTAGCCGCCCTCAGGATGTTGTACAATACATGTCTTCAGAAGCACATTCCTGGGACAATCCAACTTCCTGTAGAACCCTATCTGCCATCGGAGCCAAATGCTATACTTTCGCAATTGGTCATGTAGACGTTGTAGCGATTGAGATGGTTAGGGCGGGCGACTGTAGCTGCTTGGCAATTATAGAACTATGATTATAGTTAGTGCTACTATACATTAAAGTAGGATAGTTCTAGGAGATATAGCAATGGCCCGGTCAAGATACAGTACACTCTACGTTGAAACCCGTTTGATACATGAGGCAATCGCCCCTAGTTAGGCCCGACGACGACCTGTTTCGTCTTGTTGAAGCCC